>NW_008596766.1:0-2240 GCF_000691845.1 Merops nubicus | reverse complement strand
CCCCCCCCCTCCGCTCCTCCCTGCGGCCGGTGTCCTGCCAGGCACAGACCCGCTCCGAACCCAGCTCCTGTAAAAGGGGAAGATTTGTCCATGAAAGATTTGTTGTCGTTATTTGGCACTTAAGAACAACATTCACACGTGTCCAATCCCATTAATTGGATCAGGGTGATGATGAAGTTCAGCTCCACACACACACAGGTACCCGCCGGGTCTGTGCCTCGCTCTACGACCGACAACCTTCCCCTGCTCTCCGTGCACCACTGCTGGTGTTGCTTCCCTATTTTTCGTGCAAACTACAGGCAGATTTTTTTTCCCCCTTGTATCTAAGAACAAAAAAATGTATTCAGCCCGATGGAGAAACTTTTTCACCCCTTCCTGCTCACAGGAATTGACTCATTTCGCCGGGCTTCCCACGCAATTTGAAACATACCCTTGAACACGAGAGGTGTCTCCAGGAGCTTTAAACGCACGTGTGTCAGTTTAACCTTCTCCTTTCTGAAAGGAATCAAGGAACACTTTCATAATTTGGAAGAAAAGCTCCACGGGCTCGACTCCCACGTGTAGAACATCCGGAGCAACCCCGAGAGCAACAGCTACGAGGTGGTGGCTGCTCTGGGTGCTCTGGAGCCACCAGCCCTGTGCTAAACAGATGCTGGTTTCCTCTCACTCCGTTTCAGAGCTGTACATCTCCACTGCATTATTCCAGAGGGTTTTTCCTCCCTTTATTATTTTAATTTCTTACCAAAGTCACTGGGAAAGGAAGGACGGGAACGTGGATGGGGTTTTGCCATGTGTTTTTCTCTATTTATATTTAATTCCAAGCTATCCACTGCCTGGATGTGTCCAGGGACACAGAATCACCTCTACAACCCAGCCACGGCTGCTGCTTTATCAAACCCTTAAAAACAGCCCACGACTTCCAGCCCCAGTTTGGGAACTGGGATCTCGGCGGGGAGGACAGAGCAGCTCCAAGAGCAGATTCCTTCTACCAGGCTTAAAACTCCCCAATTTGTGGCTAATTCTTCAGTCTCTTGTTCACGCTTTCTTTTCGTTTACCTTCTGCTTTGGGATTTCTATTTTTCAGCTTTTTTTTTCCCCAGAAACACAGTTTTATTATTAGTGCAGCTGGAGATTTTGTTAAATTTACATCAGTCTGAGATTTTACCTCTGAAGAAGAAACACTGATTACATCAAGACCAGCAAAAAAATCCCCCCAAACTCTAAGATTTTAGCATCAGGCAGTTGCTGTTCTCCCGTTCCCAACATCAGCTCCTCTCCTCGGTCCTGCAGAACGGGTTCAAAAGGTGCTTTGGGCATAAAATCTCTAAATAATAATTATTAAAGTCCTTCTCTTCACAACCCAGTAATCATCTTAATTTTCCCAGGGTTTTTTTTAGGTCTTTATATCTCTACACTTGGACTGCGTGGCTCTTTTCTGGGATTCATTTTTAGTTTTTCCAATATTTCCCTGCAGAGACAGAAATTATTCGACACCCCCCAATATTCTGAAGAGTTCCTAAAATAAACTGGAATTAAACTGGCCACCTGAAACCCAAATTGGAGCGCTCCAGCATGCAGATTTTCCGTTCATTTCTCCCTTTGGTGCTACGAATAATCATTTTTTTTCAAATTCTCTATTTCCAAAAGCCTTTTTTTTTTTTTAATTTTTCGGGAAAAGAGGGATTTTTTTTTCTGTAACAGAGAGGTGCTCGTCAGCTGGAGGGAGATCGTTTTCCCTGAAAAACTTTTCCCTCTTCCCTGCGTTTCTGTGGGCTTAACGGATTGTGGGGCTGCTCTATCCTAAAAAGAGATATTTTTATTTTCTCCTGCATGAGGAGTTCGTTCGCACAGAAGCCGCCGGCTCCCAAAGCCCCCGGCGGTCGCTGTTATCCCGTTTTTCACCAATATTCTCCAGCGGGATGAAAACAACGAGCACAATAGGATCAAAGCCGTAACAACACGTCTTTAAACGAGCCTCCTGCAGACTCAGGTATTTTTTTTCTACCCATTTAAATCTGATTTTTGCCGGGCGATGGGGCCGGACCGCGCCGTCCCCCTTCTCCCCGTCGATTTGAGGGCCGAGTGCTCTGCTCCTCAAATCGATTTTAAGGGGAATTTCGGCCGAAAAAAACGTGGAATTGGCTTCCCAAAACGCTACGTTGGCCGTCGGTTCGTTTTCTGGACCCACCTCGTTATCTTAACGGTTTAAGAGGCGCTGCCGCGGAGTCCCCCGGGCGCAG
>NW_008596765.1:62201-62540 GCF_000691845.1 Merops nubicus | reverse complement strand
AGGTGCTTGGGGGCCGAGCCACTGCGGCCTCTGCTGAGCCGAAGGACGGGTTCCTGCCCTCCTCGCTGCCCGTTAGGTCATTGGAGGGGGGGAGTGGGGGGTCGGAGGCAACCAGCTGCCCACCATGCCACACCGCAGGCTCTGAGCTGGTGCCGTGCTGCCGTCTTTCCTCTGCTCGGGTCCCTGCTCCCCTAGAGGGATGGAAGAGAGACAGAGCTGAGCATCACCCGGAGCGGAGGAGGGGGCTGTGGCTGGGACTGCGCCCTGCAACCCCCCTCCCTCTTTTCTTCCCCCCTGCCGCGTCCGTAGTGCCGTTTCGGCTCACCTGTGTGCTTTCTT
>NW_008596765.1:41291-62138 GCF_000691845.1 Merops nubicus | reverse complement strand
ACAAGCACCTCCTGCCCCTGCGGGAGGGACCCCAGGAACCTTCAAGCAAACCAAAGCGCAGCGAGCCCGGACTATGGCTCTGTACAACCCCATCCCTGTCCGGCAGAACTGCTTCACCGTCAACAGATCGCTCTTCCTCTTTGGGGAAGAGAACATAGTCAGGAAATATGCCAAGAAGCTCATCGACTGGCCATATCCTTTCTGTGTCCCCTGTGAACCCCCACCTTGCTCCCTGGATTTGCCTCGGTGGCCGCCCAGGACACGTGCGTGTGGCACTAGCTAGCAGGTAAGCGCCTGACTTCTGCTCTCCTCTCCTTTGGCATGCTGAGAGGGGTGCCCCGTCCCCCAGGGATGCTCTCCTCACCCTGTTGCTGCTTCCCCTCCTGTCGTCTGCTTGGTGCCTGTTGGGGAGCTAAGCCACTTCTCTCTGCGGGGAGCTCCCCAACCCCTCCTCAGCCTTGGATTTGGAAGCCCCCCCACACCCCCCCTCGTGCTTGCAAGGAGGGATGCTCTGGTCCTGGTTTAACCCTGCATGCTTTGTGCATGTGTGGCTGGGGGTGGGGGGGATTGTGGCCTTTCCTCTGTCCTTGATGTCTTGCTGGAGTTTTGTCACCCCACCCGGAGCCACCCATCCCGTTGGGAACAGACCCCTGGGAGCTCACGAGTCTCCCGTCCCTGCTGGGTGGCAGCTTTGTCCCTCCTGCGTGTGCCTGCGTGCGCCCTCTTTGCTGCTGATCACTCCTGGCAGGGGCACAGCCATCCTTCACCTGCAGCCCCTGGCCCCCACCACCGCTCTGGGGCCAGTGGCCCAGCCATCCTTGCCCTGCAGCCCCTGGCCCCCACCACGGCTCTGGGAGCTGGCTGCCCCCTCCCTGCGGCAGAGGGGAAGACGCTGAAGGCCTCTGGCTGTGCCATGTGGGCCCTTTACGGGGCTGGCACTGGGGACTGGACTTTATTCCAGGGACCTCCCAATCCTAGGGCTGGATGGAGGGTGCAGATCCTTGTGCTCCTTCCCTTGTTCTTCTCTCCTTTCATACACTCCCATGTTCTTCTCTCCCTTCCTACCCTCCCTGTGAGTGCCCTGGCTGGTGCCCAGCACCGCAGCACGCAGCTCCCTATCAGCCTGGGCTCAGCACCTTGCTGCCTCCTGAGACCCTTCCTGGGCTTTGCACCCCCACCAAGAAGCTGAGCCTGAGAACTTGAGCATGGCCACGCTTCGGCTTTAGGACCCTCCCTGTGCCGTTTTCTGCAGTGGTGATTGCGTGCGGCTCTCACTGCTGCTGCTTTCTCTCCCTGCAACTTGTTGGTTGAGTTGCTGGCTCCTCCAGCAGGCGTGGGAGAGCTTGACCTGGTGCCGTCTGGTAGTGCCATGGTCTGCTGCAACAGGTACCTTGGGAAAATGCTCCAGTGTGGCACGGGGATGCAGGATGGGTGGCTCACCCTGCTAAGCATCCCTGGGGAAACACTCCCTTTGCAGCCCCGACACAGCAGGTCGAGCCTCTGCCAGGCAGGAGCTGCGGAGCCACCAAGCCCCCAGGTTGCAGGAGGTGACTTGAGGGTGAAGGGGCAGCTCGAGGCGGCTTAATTCCCCGCGGCACCCCTAAATCTGGGCCTGCTGGCAGCACCCACTGGGTGGGTGGCTGCAGGAGCATTGGCGTGGCAGCAAGGACGGGAGCATGGCAGCTCGGCTCGGAGCCCTGCAGGGCAGCGGCCAGGCCGGCCTGCCTGCTGTTCCAGAAGATGCCAAATTGTTCATGTGCTTTTTCAGCGCTGTGTGGGAGGGGCCTCGCCCCTTTGGTTTTCATTTAAAGCAAGAAGGAGCTGGGGTGCTGCCGCTGGCCTGGCACTCCCCGTGTGGGCTGGGGTCCCGTGCCGGCGTGATGTCTCATCTCCAGGCAGCCGCTGTCTCCTAGAGACTAGAGCTTCACCACCACGCGGCAAAAACTCCCCAGCATTATTCTCTGCTGGAATTTGCAGTGCATGAGGGAGATGGGCTCATTTTTATTTTTATTTTTTCCTAGAAATAAGTGACATATCCCCGTGTGAGTGTTGGGAGCGTGTGTACTACAGGCACGGGACCCGAGTGTCCCTGGCTGTCCCCTGCCTGGCTGCCATCTCTTTCTAAGAAACTCATCCACCCAGCAGGTCCTCTGCAGCACTTGAGCTCTTGAGGGCGTGTGGATGGACAAGGGTTTTTGGTGATGTTGGCCAGGCATGTTGTTCCCATCCTTGTATACATAGCCTGGCACTTGCAGCTGGTGCCTCTCAGTAGTGCCAGAGAAAACCTGTGAGCATTTTGGTTGCCTGGCCTGGAGCCCATGGCATTGCTCTTGGGTGAGGGCAGTTTGGGGATGTAAATGTTGGATTTTGGCCACAGTCAGTGAGAGCTGCTGGCCTTGGGAGGGAGGTGGCTAGTCCTGGTGCTGTGGGTCTGAATGGGCAGGGCACCAAAGAAAGCCAAGAGGGCTGGGGTGGAATGCAGGGAGGAGTGGAGGTTCTTCTTCATCCAGCTCCAGTTGACTAGGTAATAGGGCTAAAAATAACTGGTGATTCAGGCCTGTATATCTGCTGGGTAACTGTATAATTATAACCAGCAGCCTCTGCAGTTTGGCTTCCCGGTGTAAATAGGGATGATGCATGGAAGTGAAGGAGAAATACAAGAAACGGGGATTGGGATGCAGCTCCGTGGGGAGTCAAGTCTTTGCTGAGTTCCTCACTGGAAAGCTCAGTGTGTTACCTCCACTGGAGGTGGTCGTCTTACTGGTCCTGCCTAAAACGTGAGGAAACTGCTGTTTTGGCTGTAGGAACATCTACTCCTCTTCTTCTTCAGAAAGAGCTTTGTCCTGCCTGTTCTCCTGCTGATGGCCAGGCCTTCAGCCCTGATTTCATTTGTTTAGCTGCAATTCAGTTAGCACACGAGATGGACTGTAACTCATCTCTATCTGCTCCGTTCTTCATCTGCTTAATCACATTTGACCTGGATAAGATCCCTCTCCCTCCCAGATGACATTGCGTGGCTCTGGCGTTGTCCCCAAGGACAGCTTCTGGCTGCAGATGCACACCAGCCACCGTACCTGTCCCTTTGGTTTGGCAGGGGAGAGGGTTGTCCATCGTTTCTCTGGGGACCTTGCTGTTCTCTGCAGCGAGGGCTTTCTACTACCTCAGCCCCTCTGGGGAGCAAATCTGGCACTGAGCTGGCCAGGAGCAGTTGGGGTGTCTGCAAAGCCCCAGTGCACACCCCTGGTCCAACACACGTGGGGATTTTGCTCCGTGGGATGCACACTCCAGTGTGCCTGAACCGTTTTGCTCATGATGACTCCCACTTTGAGCTGTGCATCTCTGATGCTACGCGGGCACTGCTTCTTGGGGACCCTGCCAGTGTTATGCCCCACCTAAATGAGCATCTTCTGCACCTTTTGCTTTTGCCCAGCCAAGATTGCAGCAGGTCTTTGCTCCCTGTGGGAAGAGCTGTGCCATGTCACACCATCCTTGGGCAGCTCCCTCCTTGTGCTGCTAAAGAACATTTCTTTTTCCTCCAAGGCTGTTTTCTGTGCCCTCCATTCATCAAATTTTAAAATGCCTTTTTTTTTTTTTTTTTTTTTGTTGGGAGGGGCGAGTAGGTGTAATGGCAGGTCCATCTTTTTGACAGCCAGGGAGAGCAAGGTTGCCTGTCAGATGGTGAATTTAAACAGAGGCAGCTGTTGTCATGGTGACGCCAAGTTGCATCCTGTTGCTGTGGCAACCAAAGTTAAAAAACTGATGTTAAGGCAGGAAAATCACATGATGTAGTTCTTTTTTGTTTAAAAAAAAAAAAGGATGGGAGGAGAAAGATTTGATTTCTAGTTTTTAAGTGCAGGGTGAGGTGGGGGAGAAGGAGATGCTTCTCCACGGAGCTGCTCGCACGTGGCAGGCAGCGCCCGCGTCCCTGCGGAGCGGCAGCAGTGCGGGCAGCTCCGCCTCGACCAGCTCCTGGCTGGCACTGCCTTCGGCTTAGCCCCTGATGGAGACCAGGCTACCACATTCTAGAGTCGTAAGCAGCAACGTCTACGGCTGCAGAGAGCGAGCAGAGTCTCCCCAGTGGAGGCGTGTTCGTGCAGCGAGATTTCGGCAGGCTGAGCACCTTGCCTGGGTGCTCCCTGCGAGCTGCGCAGAGACACGAGCACAGCCCCGAGCCCACGCTTGCTATCCCGAGCCTCTTTCGCTGTGCGTAATGGGCATGGAGGAGCTGGCTTGTGTTCAAAGTGTGCTGGGAGAATTTAACATCTGTTAGCACCTTGTCCCTCTGGACATCACTTTCTATCTGCCCCAGCAAAGTGGGCTGGGTGCAGAGAAGGGGATAGCCTCAAGGGGCCATGGCTTTGTGGCTGCTCGAGGCCACTGGATAGCCTCATCTTCTGAGGGAAGATCCCCTGCGTCCTCAGGGACAAGTCAAGGAGGTGCTGTAGGGCTGGAGCACCCCAGAGTTGAGTTAGGACCACTCACGGTCTTTGCTTCATTTGACGTTTTGTGTTTCTCTTGGAAATTGCCTTGGAGATGAGGTGCTTGCTTTTCTGATGAAGTATGGAGCTGAGAGGAAGAGGCGTCATGGCAGCCTAGGGATGGGGGTGTTGGAGAAGTGGGTCTTCCCACCATGCCACATCTGTGCAGGGCGGGCAGCAGTGGTGGGGCTGGGACCAGCAAGATGAAGTCCACAGATGTAGGAACTGAAGCTCCCTCTCGTTGTCATCTGCGGAGCAGGGAAAGCCCCTTAGAGCAGCAGGTCCTGGGAGAAGCCTGGGGAGTGGTAGGAAATGGAGATTTAAGTTTCTAGGAGATATTGGAGCGTGTCTGGGTGATGCAGGCAGGATGAGGTGTTAAATAGTTCCTGTCCTTCTCACTGGTCCTCTGAAATAGGCTTCCTCAAGAACCCTTTTGGAGATGCTTGCATGGCCATGCTTCTTTGGCTCTTCATGAATCACTTGGGTCTGGGTGGGGTCCACGTGGCCTGGGGGCCATCTTCCCAACCTCAAACACACCGGGAGGGAAGCGTGGAGCTGCAGGTGTAGTGTGCACTGGGATTGGCCGAGTTGCTAAGGAAACAAGTCAACGGTGCAGGGGAGAGAGCGTTGGGTAAAGGAGAGATAAATCAATAAGAAAACCTATTTTTATCGGCTCCCTAATGATCCTCCAGGAGAAGTCAGATGAAGGAAGAGGAGAAGGCTGGAGGGCTTTCATTACTGGGCTTGGAGGGAGGCAACTGCTACTCTGCGTTTTGGGTGGCTAGAAGGTTGTGTAATTATACATCTAATGAGGGAGGAAGCAAAGGAGTGGTAGAGCATTGTCCGGTGGGCTCCAGTCCTGAGCTGGGAGGATGTTTGCTTCGTGGAAGTGAAGTGTGTGGATACAATTTCCCCTGGTTCAGCCAGACGTTCTTGCTGTCCCTTGGGGAGGATATATTTACCTTTGGCCTCCCAAAACCTGGCACAGCTGGAGCTACGGTGGCTTGTTTCGTCAGGGCTGATGCCTTGCAGCTCTTGCCTACCTCTGGATGTGATAACCCAGGCTAAAGTCCTCAGAAAACTGGGCCAGTAGGTTTTGGAGAATCAGTTTTGGCAGTGACCTCATGCTTAGGTTGCTGCTTAGGGTAGTGATTGCCCTCTTAGACTTGATATCAGCTGCCCCACATGCCACGACTTGCTGGAGGTGGAGCAGTGACGTGATCTCATGCTGAGGCTGTGACAGATTTGCACTGTCCTCATGCTGCCAAGCCAGATGTTGGAGTCAGCAAGGAAATACAGGGGCAAGCTGAGCTGTTAGAGGAGGTCCTGAGCCCCTCAGCTGCTGCCGGGCAGGGCTCCTACTCTGCTGTCTTTGGAGAAGTTGGTTTTTTCCCACACAGGTGTTTCTCCTGTGGGACTAAAAGCCACGAGGAGGAAGAGGTGGATGCCTGGTGCAGCGGGGAGGACCCGTGGGGTGCTCGGCAGGGTTAGTGGCGCTGGGGCGGACAGACGGACGCGCCGTGCCGATTCCCCACTTCTCATCTAGGCAAATGTGCCTAGCGCCTGGGGACCTGCCTGCGCCGCCCCGCTAACACGCTGCTTTCTTTTAAGCCTGTGCTAATTGCTTGCAGACTTGCAGGAAAATGAAACAAAAAGACCCCAAATAGGCCGGTGGCATGGGGCCAAGCACCGCAGTCTGTGTATCAGCTGAAATACGCGGCCAGGGATGGGAAGCAGGGAAAGTACGTGGCCTTCACAGGAGCCATGCAATGAAATCCTCACTTGCATTAAGCCTCCGAGGAAAACTTTTGGGGTCTGGCTTCCCCCCAAGCACAGGGAGCTGCTCCTGATTCGTGCCTGGCTGGCACTGAGGTCTGAGCCCGCAGCAGTGAGCTCTGCAGCGGTGTCTCGTTTGGTTTGCCTTTAATTTAGCAACCATTAATTTCCCTGAGTGGCCTTTTAAATGCCTTGGCTGAATCTTTCTTGGCTCTTCTTCCTACTGGGTTAAACACATCCTGGTTCCTGCAGGCTCTCCTTGGCTGCCCATCCTGGTCAGCTCTCCAGGGACCTGCTCCGATGTCAGCCTAACTCCCACCTTTCCCATGTGCCACAGCATGCCTGGGGTCACTGCTGCCAGGATTGCAGCTGCTGGAGTCACTTCATTGTTCCCACTTTCCCATGCTTGTGGCCAGCACTGGGATGTCTTCTCTTGCCTGTGGCCTCAGGGCCACTGGTTTAAAGCATCTCACTGTAGTCAGTGGCTTCAGTGGCCAAAAGGCAAGGTTGCAAAAGAAAAAAGCAACCTTTTCCCCAGGGGTGATGGCATGGGCATTTGGCACCTCCCAGTTTCAGTGCTGGAAACCTGAAGCTGCTGGGTCTGGAGAAGCCCAGGACAATGGGGAAGGGCTCAGCATGGGCGCTGGCACTGGCTGGTATGGGCATCCCCATACCAGCTGAGGATGGTGGGAGGGTGGATAGTTACGCTTTCTTCCTGGGCAAATCCATCCCAGGTAGGATCACATCCTCTTTCTACAGGCACAAGCCCTGGGAAGGAGGCAGTCCATTCCCGGGGTGGCTGCTGATGCCAGTGGTGACAGCAATACAGCTGTGGGGTTTTGGCTTCAGGCAGTGGAGAAAGGGTGTGCAGCCTGCTGATGAATCTCGCCTCATTTCGCCTTATTGAGGACAAGAGGCCGTTATTGCAAAGATGTGGTAAAAACAGACGGGAAGTCGGAAAGATGTGGCTATCCTGTCATTTGGAAGGGCTTTGCTTTGGGGGCTTGGTGGTGGGCCAAGCAGGAGGAGGGAGCTCCATGCTCCTGTGAATCAACAGGCAGGAGGGAGTGGAATTTGGGGTACTTTCCAGGGCACTAGCCTGCCCTCACTTCTGCCTTCCCTTCCTAGTCGCTCGTGTCCTTCGATGCCAGCATCTCCTGCCACTTGTCCTGGTGTGGGGTTGCTCCTGGAGTAAGGGTATGTAAGCCCTACCAGGGCTGTAGGATTTAGGATGTTCCTAAGAGCCCAGCCAGATCCTGTTGATAAGGTACCTGCTACCCCTCGGATTCTCAGTTCTCACTGAAGTGTGGCTGAGCTGAGATGCCTCTATAGGGAGTTTCCACCCTGCCTGAACTGAAGCTCAGTATGGTGCAAGCACCCACAGGGTGCTTGGCAAGGGACTTTGGTCACATCTACCTTGCCAACACAAGGTATAGGGTGGGATTGATTCTATGATTCTAAGAAGTTCTTCACCATGAGAGTGGTGAGACCCTGGAATGGGTTGCCCAGGGAGGTGGTTGAGGCCCCATCCCTGGGGGTCTTTAAGGCCAGGCTGGATGAGGCTCTGGGCAGCCTGATCTAGTGGGAGATGTCCCTGCTCATGGCAGAGGGGTTGGAACTGGGTGATCCTTGTGGTCCCTTCCAACCCTGCCAGATTCTGATCTGTTTTAGCAGAGGATTTTAGAGCCCTAATGGTTTAATGGCTGGACTTGATGATCTTAAAGGTCTCTTCCAACCTAAAGGATTCTATGATTCTATGATTCTCCAGGTTGGATTTCCAGGACCTGCTAGGGATGCCCAGTCCTCCTTGGACTGTGCAGATGGTCCCTCTCACAGGGATGCTTTAGGACCAGGGCTGCTGATAAACAGTCACACCTCCTCCTCCAAGCCCCATGTCCTGCTGCTTTGTGATAGAAGAGAGGTCAAGCAACAGGGCCATGGCATGCAGAGATGTGCCAGCCCTGTCTACCAACATGCCATGCCAGGGAAAGTCTCCTTGACACTGCCAGGGGCCATGCCTAATCAGTTTCAGATGAAGCCCAGTCTAGCTGTCCCCATCTTTGTACTTCTGGACCCCCACCACAAGCAGCATCTTTCCCAGGAGAGTTCACAGCCCAGCAAAAGCCGTTAGTTATTGTCCCATGAATTTGGGAAGGAGGCTTAGCAGGTCTCGGGTGAGGAAGGTCTTGGGGGTTTTCAGTTCTCTTGTCATGCCTCTCGATTCCAAAGAGCACCAAGGTGGGCTTCACCTCCTGTCTGGGAGCAGCGGGAGGTGAAAGCTGTGATGCGTGTGTGTGCGTTCCTGTGGTGAAAGTGGTGGTGGTGGCTAACAAGTGGGAGAAATGAAGAGTGGGCAGGTGGGTTGGTGGATCGGGGACAACATCCGCTTCTTCTTTGCTCCTTAACTCCCCTCCACTCCCTTTGAGTACATGATCCTGGCAACCATCATTGCTAACTGCATCGTGCTGGCTCTCGAGCAGCACCTACCTGAGGATGACAAGACGCCCATGTCACGGAGATTAGTAAGTACCCCGCATCTGCCCCTCTTTGCTCTGCATTGGGGTCTCTGGTGGGTGAGCAGGGGCATCAGCCAAGGGGAACCATACCATCCTACTAGCCAATTTTTTTCTAATTTTAGGGAGTGGGGCAGGAGGCCTCCTGTGGGAGCAGCTCCTCCAGCCTTTCTGGGGCAGCTGTCACGTCCCCCTTCTCCACAGAAGGGATTCAGGAAGGTTTAAGCCCCCTAAAAAGTGGGATTGGGAGGTGGGGGGGTATGGGCAACATGAGGGGCTCACAGCCACTCTCTTCTTGTTTCCAAGGTTGATGCTGGCTGCGGAAGGGCTGGGGAATCTCTGAAAGGAGAGGATAGTGGAAGGTGGAATGAGTTAGGTCAATGTGAAATGGCTGGAGCTGTGTTTGCCCAGTCTTCCCTCTCACTGTGTCACTGGTTCCCTCCTGGCAGGAGAAGACGGAGCCCTATTTCATTGGGATTTTCTGCTTTGAGGCTGGGATTAAGATCGTGGCCCTGGGGTTCGTTTTTCACAAGGGCTCGTACCTGCGCAATGGCTGGAACGTCATGGACTTCATCGTGGTCCTTAGCGGGTGAGTTGGGCAGCACTGGGCTGTTGGGGGTCTCGGGTAGCTGGGTGGGGGGCTGTGTCCCAGTGGGGACGAGAGCTCCAGAACATGGCGCAAGGCCCTGGTTTGCTGTTGGTGGTGATGTTCCTTCATCCCAGAGAAGGAGGGGGAGGATGGTTTCCTGTGCTGGAGGTTCCTGTGCTGGCTTTGCTGTGGGTAGCCAATGGTGGGACGAGGCTCACAATTGGGTGAGGAGAGCTGGCTCTGAGGGCATCCTGTCCAGCTTTTCTCAGCTGGTGGTATGGTATCTGTCCCCCATGCAGACATTGGGCAAGGTGAGGATGAGGTAGGAACATGGTCTGATATGCAACTGAACGTGGTCTGGGAGAGGTTTTACTCAAACCGTACACGAGGAGGGAGAAAAATCTCCTTTTGCCTTCCCAAGCACTTTCGAGCTTTGGCCTGGTGCTGGGTGTTTGGGAATGAGGTCTGGGAATGAGGTCTGTATGGGGTCATGTTCCCAGGTGATGCTCTCTGTGTCCCAGCACAAAGCAGTGATGCAGGGGGTGGTAGCACACAGAGCTTCACGGGTGCTGGTTGTGTCACTGGTGGTGTCACCTGCCAGGGATGTGGCCCAGATTTGAGTCCTGCTTGTGATGTGATGGGCTGAGCTAGTGACAAAGAAATGAGCAGGACCATTTGGGCTTGTGTTATCCATCACTGGCAGCTGGCTTGAGCAGAAGTGCCCCAGGGGGACCCCCTGGGCCCCTTGCTGTGTGGAGGGCAGGAGAGCTGCCTGCAGCCACCAAGGGGAAGGGGTGCCTGGATGGATCGTGGGCGTTACTTTTTGTGTGCTGATGGAAACATTGCGTTCAGAGGAGCTGGTTTGATGCATACAAACAGATGGTGCGTGTGGATCTCTGAGCATTTCATGAGCTTTGCTGGGTGTAGAGCAGCTGCAGGGCTGGCTGGGAAACTGAGGCATGGAAGTCAGGCAAGATATCTGGGGTCTTTCTTGTGGTGCTCCACAGTCCTGCCTCTTGGCTTGCAACCTTCTCCTGGATGGTGGCACCACGTGGGACATAACACTCATTTGGGTGTTTGGAGGAGGAAGAGAGATGCCTGCTGCTCCTAGGGACATGGCAACGGGCGCTGCTTGTCTGTGGTGGGAAGGTGCAGGTTGGGACTGTGCTTGAGAGAAGGCTTGAGGAGAACGTGACTGGGAACATTTTGACTCCCTTGGTCCAATGTGGACCTGGGTGGCCTTGCTGGGGAGTTGGATCCTGCCTGCCTGTGAAGGCAGGGTGTCTCGGTGTGCTGCTGGGGGGGTGATGCTTCTCAGTGGGCAGCGAACAGGCTGCCTGTGGGCAGTGCTGCCATCCCACAGGGTGCTGCTGGCTCTTCTGCATCTACAGACTGCCTCTTAGGGAAGGGCTTTGTGGCCAGGTGGGCTTGGTGTTGAAGGGAGAGTGGTCAGTCCTGGCTCCTGGGCTGGGTGAAGGTGGTCACATCACTGAGGAGAGCACGGGGCACGTCACCCTGGTAGCAAGAAGAGGGCACGTCTCAGCCTCAGCGTGCGGCTGTGGGGCAGGGCTGGGTGTGCAGAAAGCAGCCAGGGGCTGGGCAATGCCCACCAGCTGTCCTCTGGCCTGGGCATCCTTTGGGGCTGGGGCCAAGGGGAGGCACTGGGCTGGGAGGGGCGGTTCACCGGGGGCCTCTCCCCGCTCGCCCTGGCGAGCCGACTGTAACCGAGTGGGTGCTGAGTCAGCGCTCGGCAATTACTCACTCGCGAAAGCCTCGCCAGCTCCTTCCAGTGCCGTGCCAGGCTCCCTGCCAGGGAATCAGTTGTCCACGAAGGACTGTTAGTGCCGTGCCGGCTGCCCTGCCTGGAGGTGCCCAGGTCCCCCTGACACCTCTGGTTATAGAGCACAGCTCTCCGGAGTCTGCATCCTGATGTTTTCTCCAACAGGATGAAACCCTCGCCAAGAAATGCTGTTACCCATCAGCTTTGCCCCAGCTGTACCGGTACCTGCTGGCGTGGGCACACTGGGCTTTCGGGGCAAATTGTCTTGTATGATGGGCAGAGGAGGCAACTGGCAGATTTTCCTCCTGGACCTGTTCTGGGGAGAACTGGGTCACTAGGGGATGAGCAGGACCAGGTCACGGGTTTCTCTGTGCTGCTCAGCTCTTGCTATTGCTCTGCGGTGCTGACGAAGCTGCTGTTTTTCAGTGCCATGGTTGCACCTCCCATGCAAGAAACTCTTGCCTGTTTGATCTGCTGAATTATTGGCAAATTTCTTCTGCAAATAATCCTCGGCTGGCAAATGACTTGCAAACAGCTTGTGGGAGAGGGTTTGCGCTTGGCAGTTCACGCTGTGTCGGTTGCGTAAGGCGGGCGGTGAAGTCTGCACGGGGGACGTGTGCGACCAGCGGGTTCAGCATCGTCTCTGCAGACTAAAACTTTACACTTGATTCATGTGCAAGTGTCTGGACAGAGACTATTGAGCTTGGGAGAATTAATGGTCGTTAGGATCTTCTTGCTGTTTAGCAAGAGGCAGTGGCTGTGGTGGAAGGGATGTGGTGGGTGTGACAGAGGCTGTGGTTGGAAGGGAGCATCAGAGGTGTAGGGTAGCACTCACCTCAGGTTGTCATGACCGGTGTGAGACCCTGATGCATCCCATAATGAGGATACCCATGTGAGCAGGACCTACACCCAGGATCCATCCCCCATGGATGCAGAGGGACCCAGCACTGTGCTTGCTGGCCTTTGTCCCTCCAAATGTGACACAGGGTATTATTCTTCCTTTCTGGACTTTTTTTGCTATGCTTCTGATGGGAGAGGTGGTGTCATGGCCCTAGACACTGCATGGGGGTTTCCATGAGCAGCAGGATTTCCTGGGCACGCTCTCCTTGCTGCAAGTTAACTTAATGAGGGGCTACCACAGTGAGCACCCTCCTGGGACCTTGTGCAGGAATGACTGACACTTGGGTTCAAATGGTGTTTGGTTCCTGTGTCAATAAATCCAGATTTTTCATCCTGGTGGAAGTCAATGCCCACTTAAAACTCCTTGATACTAAAGCTTCCACCAGGGTACTAATGGTCACATTTGTAAACCTGTTCTGCTTATAACCTGTGGTTTCTAAATCACCATCACTGCTTGAAAAAAACAGCCTGTTCTCCCCTAGCTAAAAATACTTTTATCCCAAAACATGTAAAAAATACATTCACTTGTTCTGGGGCAGAGCCAGGGAGGGGAACTTCTGTGTTTCCCCTGGGGCTGAGGGATGCTCGCCTTGCCTGTGCATGAACCAGAGTGGGACAGCGCTGAAGTTGGACTTGTGACCTTCTCAGTGCAGTGTGGCCTGAACCAAAAAAGAGGAAAACTGGTGCAAAATGGTCAAAAAGGGCAGTGGGAGCTTGGTGACCTCTTCATTGGTGGTCTTGAGAGCGTGAAGTTGAAGGATCTTCAGCCATCAGCAACTGGAGCATCATCTCCCTGCTCCCCAGGTGTCCTTAGTATAATAGATAGAGGTTGAGGATCCTAAGCAAGACCACCTTGACCTACACCATATTTGAAGGAGTTTATGAAGGAAAAAAGGGTTAAACTCCCTCTGCAAACATCCAGGTGGGTGTGCTTCACACACTCCAATGCCTGAGCATCATAGCACTGCGCTGTTTTTTTTTTATAGCAGTTGCAACAGTAATACAATAACATGTTACGTGAGAGGTGAAGGGGTGGGAGAACACTTCTAACAGCAGGGAAAAAATGGAAATCAAAAGGCCCTTGTAAAGTTGTGCTGCTCAGGAGCTGGGGAAGCAGCTGCTGTAAAACCAGGATAAATACACTGGGGTCATTAAAAGGAAGAGCTGGTGTCAGAGTTTTTTGGCAGCTTTAAAAACAGCCGCTACACCTGGATGCCTTTTGTGAAGCCCTTGGGCACTGTGGTTTTCATTAAGGGATTTTGTGGGGTGGAGTGTGGCCAAGGGAAGGCAGGAATGAGTGATGAATGGTGGTGCCTGCCACCATGCCCTTAGCAAGCCAACCAGACAGGCACCAGCCCATGCCAGCAGAGGAAAGCCCAGCTCTCCCAGCCTGGACAGCTGGCCCCAAAATCAAAATCCTCTCCCAGCAAAGCGGGGCAGCAGTTGTGAGCCAGGCCTCTCCCTCTGACCTTGCAGTGAAATCCTGTGCCCACCCATGCCCTGATTTTCGGCCATGGCTGGGGTGAAGCAGGAGAGAGAGGTTGCCAGGAGGCTGCTTCCCTCTGTGCTGTGGGGTTGCAATATGAGCATGGGGACAAGGTGGGCAGGTTGATACTCGTTGTGGTGCTGCCTGGATTTTGGGATGACCATCCTGGAAAGTTCCTGGGGCCCTTTTTTTTGCAATTCCCCTAGACTCCCCCATGGCAGAGATAAGGATGCTTTGTCCTCTGATATTTAGCGCACCTTGCTCAACTCGAGTTCTGCATGTCTTAGGTGGTCTGTTTGGTTTCAGAAGTCCAGAAATGGAGAGAAGGTCCTTGAACAGGCACAGGCAGCAGCAGCTCTGTGGGGCAATATCCATATGCTGCATCCTGCATGCCTGGCACCCCGTGTGTGTGTGAGCACACACGTGTGCACGTGCACACCCAGGCTGGGAGCAGGCTCCAGGCCCAGCGCTGACACCTGCTTGTTCTGAACTGAGGAAGGACAGCACACCTCCAGGCAAGGAGTCTTGGGGGAGTGGATACAAGGCTTAGAGAACAAGCATTAAATCTAAGAACAAGTGCAGCACCTCAACAGGATTGTTCTGCTGGAGCCTGCACCACTGCGAGGAGTGTTGCCCTGTAGGATAAACCAGTAAAGAGACAAGCCTGAGTCCAAAAGAGCACTGCTTTAATCATACCAGACAAGACTTTTTAAACTCTTCCTTTCTTTTCCTTTCATGAATGGTGCTGATCTCCAACCTGATGTCTGCCCCCATCTCCCACCCCTTTCCCATTTCTTTTCTTCCTGGACAATCAGTAAAGTGTTTGGTCTTTCGTTTGGATGAATAATTAATTTCCCAGCATTGTGAATGATTCATGTGCCATATGCCACGGCGACGGGACGTGCCTGACATCAGCACCTCACACAAAGGGCAGCACTGTTTCCTGGCCCAGTGAGGGGACAGGGTGGGTGACAAGGGAAAAGGCTTTGCGCTGCCAGGGATAGGTGGTGGTGGCACATGAGGAGACCCCCGGGCAGGCAGATCCATCCTGCGTGCTGCTCGTGTGCTTCACCCCATCCTTCCCGAATTCTCTTCCTCCAGCGGCTGGTTTCCTGCAGAGTGAGTCAGTCCCTCCTCACGTGGCTGCGGGTCCCCGGGGACATTGCCACCTCTCTGCCCGGGGTGGTCCCTGGGAGCTTCTGCCACAGCCCTGACACTGTTGCAGAGCTCCCAGGCTGGGGTGAAGCCCTCATACTGCCATGAGGGTAGAGCCTTGGGCCAAGCTGCAAAGTGCCTGTGCACTGTTCTTTGTGCTGCCCTGGACCTTGCTCTCAGAGAGGAGTTGAATGGTAAAAGCCTGGCTCGAGGGAAGCAGTCATTTTCCACCACATCCTCACGTGGAGAGGTGGTATCATCCAGGCTTGGGTGGGTATCCCTGGGGTCTCAGACCTTTCCTTTGACATAGGTTCGGACAGCTCCTGTGTGATACATAGTCCCTTGCTCTGTATTTCACTTGCGGGGCCAACTCTTCAGCCTCCCAGCAATGACTTTACATTTCCAGCAGGTCCTGTATGTGCAAATGCAGTTTCACCAGCATCTCCTCCTGTGCCAAATCCTGCATCCACTGAGAGGCATTGCAGCAGCTAGAGGCAGGAGGGATACGTGGGGTTTGGACATCTTGCAGGGTGCAGAGGGGATGTTGGGGGTGCCCCTAGATCCTGGGGGCTTCTCCAGTAAGAGGTGGCCTTGCAGGGTCGTTTTGTCCCTCAAATCAAAGGCTGGTGAGGGCAGATTTTGTCACTCACACTCATCACACCTTGCAGGGAGATGTTGATGTCCAGTTCAGGGCTCTCAAAGCTTCCTGGAAAGATGAGACCAGCAGCTTTGCAGCAGTGCAATCCACTTGGGTCACGGCCCTGAAACCTAGAAAGAAAAGATGATGGAGGCTTTGAGGTTGCTCTGAACTGTGCTGAGGGCAGGACTTGGACTTGTCTACCTGTCCCTTGGTATCCCCAAGAAGGATCACTGTGTTCTGCTGTGCAACCACTCCTGCCAGCCCTGCCTCAAGCAGTGTTTGGACCCCAGAGCCCAGAGCACATCCTTATGATGCCTGCAGAGAAGGGAGGGATTGATTCACAAGCAGGAAAGGGCAAGAATGGGGTAAATTCATCAGGTGACTTACTTTCTGTGAGCCGTTTGACCAGTGTATTAATTATGAAGTAGTCTCCCTCGTACAGTCAGGTGGCAGTGCAAGCCTTCAGGGGCCTTTCCACTTAATTATAAATATTAATTTGTGCGTCAGCCAGCAAGCACCCTCCCTGCCCCAGATTTTGAGAGGAGATTAGTCTGTCTCAGCCGGTCCTTCCTTCCAACCAGCACACCCAAAGTTGCCCTTTGCTGGGATGTCTGGTCTGCATGTGCCTCTGCAGTGGTCCCTGACGGAGATGGTTGAGAGATGCTCAGTTTGGGGTGTGTGTGGGATGAATCAAGGGTCGATTTGATTATTTAGGGGTTCAGCATTTGCTTGGGGTCCCTGTTATGAAACGTTTTGCAGCATGTCCTGAGCCATATGGGCTGTCCCCAAGGACTGAGGCTTCAGGACTGCTGGTGCTGCTCCCAGTGGGGTGATGGAGGTGGGGGTGATGTACATACAGCCCCTGGCGTGGGCGGCGAAGGCAGGGTGGGTGTTGTAGTATGCAATAGTGCCTGAATTTGGTGCCAGATCTGTGCTAGTAAAAGGGCTTTGTGCAGGCAGGGTCACGCAGCATCGCTCAGGGTTTATTCTGCCCAGTCCCAAAGAGCAGAGAGTAATTTTAAATGTGGTTCTTCTTTAGTTTTACTTTCTTCCCCCCTGGAGAAAAGCAATCCTTAGGTGCAGGTCTGGCTGGAGGCGAGGGTGTGTGCTTTGCTGGGCTCTGGGAGCTGGAGCAATGCCTGAGGGCTGAGCATTGCTCCACCTGCAGCCAGCCTCAGAGCCCCCAGGTGTGGCTGGCCTGGCGGGAGCTCGCCCTTTGCTCTGGAGCCATGGAATAAATAAAATAATCATCTTGGTTGCAAACACAAAGAATTGAATTTTTTTTTCCCTGAAAGCATGTTTTTGTCTGCCAGTGATTGCTCACTATTCAATTATACTTCAGGGATTAGCATGTATTTCTCATCCTGCCTCCTCTCTTATTTGCATCCTTCTCCTCTCTGCTCGTTTCTCCACCTAAAGTATCTCTTCCCCCTTTACTCTGAAGAAGTAAAACTAACCCCTTTGCCTGGGTGACCTATAAAACGCCTTCACTTTTTTTTCTCTTCTTTTTTTTTTTTTTTTTTCCCCTCCAGTACATATGATGAAAAGCATGAGATCATTGGGATTTTTATAGCTCAATCTGGCAGCTTTTTCAGATAACTTGGATGGTGAGATGTAATTTTAGTTTGGGTCCTTGCCTAAAAATAAAGAATAATTATTAGCACATCAGACGTGGATATTGTAAGTGTTCAAAAAGGGTTTAAATTGTTCTACAGATACCGGAGCTGCCATCCTGTTCAAAAAGGGTTTAAATTGTTCTACAGATACCGGAGCTGCCATCCTGTATCAGCACCTTTTAAAGGTCTCTCACAGCCCAAGTCCCATCTCTGCGCCGTGCATCCTGAGGAGCTATACAAAACCCTAACGTGTGCCAATAAATAAATCAGAAATAGGTTGTGCTGGGTGATGAGTGGCTCTCTGAGAAAGAAGGAAAAAAAAAAAAAAAAGACATGCTTAGGTGGTTAATAAGTAATTAACAGGTGAGATGCTGAAGTCTGAAGCAGGAGGGTGTGTTTTGAGTGTTGTATTTATTCTTAGCAGTAACGTGGTACTGGGGGCTGTGTGTACTAGCAAAGCCTAGCTATCAGGGAGAGGTGATGTCTGTTATTTAGAGCCACTGAAGGGCTTGGGAAAGGCAGACAGAAGCCATCCTTGCATGCTTAGAAGCTTGCTTGTTTTTTTTTCCAGCCACCTTAATTGGTTTAAAGGTGGTCCAGGGCTGCTCAGACCCTGCTCGGAGGCTCTGGAGTGGGTGGGTTGGCCAGAAGCAGCTCCAGCAGTGTGCCCCCTCACTGGCATCTGTGTCTGTGCCCACAAAAGGATGTGCAGGCACCTATTTTGTAGCAGTGGGTCACCTTTCCCTTGTTGGTCAGGAGACAGGTCTGCAGTGCCACCACCTCGTTCTACTGATCTGTCCAAACACCCTTCTGAAAGAACTTGTGATGTCCTTTGTCCCCTAGTGAGGACAAGGAGCATGTCTTCTTGCCACAGAGGAGTCCCATTCTTAGCAGCTAATTTGGAGCACTGGGAAGGAGTGCCCTGAAATCACCTGAACCTCGCCTGAAGGCTCAGCATGGCAGCTCTCGAGCCCTTCAAACAAATCTGGGTTAGAGGAAGACTTTGCAGCCAGGGTGCTTTGCTCCCCTCTGCTCCCATGGGTAGCTGATAGTTGGTCCTGCCCCAGGGAGGGCATGTGCAGTGGGACTGGGAGCAGTGACTGCCCCACCTTCCACCACTTTGCCTGCCTCTATGGTGGTAGGAGATAGCCATGGACCCTGCTCTGCTGCCAGCAGTCTTCTAGCTGGGCTTTTCATGGCATTTGGCTCGTGTCAGTGAGCCCCTGGGAGAAGGGCTGGAGCCCATGGTCCAGCCGAGGAGCATCCCTAGTCTCCTGGCGATGCTTAACCCTGCCTGGAGTCAGCACAGGAACTGCAAATGCCTTTGCCCCATCCCTTTGGGAGGCTGGTTGGACACCAGGCATAGGGGCATGAGGAGCAAAAGCTGAAGGAGTGTCTCAGTGTCCCCAGCTGGGCACAGAGCGTCCTCTATGCTGGTGTTTTGGGCAGCTCTGGATTACCCAGCTCCTGCTGGCAGGTTGCATGAAAGAGATGAAAGTGCCTGTGCTCTTCTCTCTCCCACGTGCTGCTGAGTGGCCATGCTTTATCATACTTATTGATTTTGATCTTACAACCAATTTAAGAGCGCAGCTCTCCCCAGCCTCTGGGTACTCCTGACTTAATTAAGTTCCTTTTTTGTTCTACCATCAGCCCCACGGGTAGCGGGGGCTGGTCACGGGCTGGGACACGGGGACCATGCCAAAGGGGGATCAGGGAAAGGGGAAGTGCCACTGAGGGTAAAAGAACCCTGTGTATATTTGGGCTAAGCAGCCTGATATTGGGGATTTTTAGGTGATGCTGGGGCAATACATCCCAACTGCTGCTCAGGCCAGGCTTTGCACCTGTTCCCTGGTGCTGGAGAAGGGGGGAAGAGGAGGCTAGGAAAAGGAGTTGAAACAACCTGGTCTGCTGATGTGAGAGTGTTTCTGCTGCTGGAGTATCCTAGGAAACCCATCTGCCTTTCTGGAGGGGCAGGTTGATACCTGCTGTACCTCAGGGAGAGGGGGAGAGAAAGAGTGCTAATTGTTCAGCACGCCAGAGAGCTGCTCTGGCCTGTAATTAGACAAATTACTGGAACAATGACCCAATTTTCCTCGTTTTTTGGATTGCTACAAACAACCCTGAGGTTGCTGCCTCCCTCTGTCCTGCTCTCCTCCTCTCCCATCCCCTGTTCCTCCACTGCAGCCCTCCCTTCTCCTTGCCCAGCACACTGAGGACTGAGCCCAGCTGGGAGAGGAGGCCATGAGCTCTTGTGCCCCTGTCTGTGCTCCCATGGCTCTACCAGCATTCCCAAGCCACACCATCCCCATCCCCCCAGCAAGCACAGGGACCCTGAGTATTTCCACTGCTGGATTTGGCATGCACCGGCTCCCTTCTGCCCTAATTTGTTTTTCCAGAGATGGGCATGAAAAAAAACCTTTGTGTTTTAAAAGAAAACCTCTGGAGTCTTTTCTGTGCCTGCCGGTTGCCTTCCAAGGTCATCAAAGTTTCATTACTATAGATTTTTGAATGTGCGTGAGGCTCTCTGCTCCTTCTCGTCAGTCCCAGAGGTGAGACTCTAAGGAAGCTTCATGTGTGGAAAAAGCCAGTGGAGCTGATGGCTGGGGAGCTGCCAGGGAAGCATGGGTGACCATCAGTGGCGTGACCCCTGTCTCTGGAGAGCCATTTCTGGTCCACGTGCCACCTGCCTGGGAGGGAGGTTAAACCCATGCAGCTGTCATGAGCACGATGTCAACAGTGTTGAGACCCTGGACTGCCATTGCATGGAGTGGGTGATGGCCAGCACTGTGGCATGGACCTGTCCCCAGCACGGGGACATTGATGGCGGGCTGCCAGGGCTGGGTGGCCCCTGGCTGGCTTTAGCTGACCACAGTGGCTTGTGAGCTTTGATGTCAGCATCAAAGAGGGCTCACTAACATGTGGGGCTTGGGAGGCATTGAATCGCTGTACCTGCGCAGGGACACAATCTTCCTCACGGCTTCCCCCAGCCTGGTGTGAGGACATGGCTCTTGGCACCAGGGTGGCCAAGGGCTTTGCCCACAATAACTCTGCTCTCTCCCTGTCTGCATGCAGCATCCTTGCCACTGCTGGGACGCACTTCAACACCCACGTGGACCTGCGGACGCTGCGGGCCGTGCGCGTGCTCAGACCTCTGAAGCTCGTCTCAGGCATTCCCAGTAAGTTGGATGCTCCTGGTCCTCCTCCTGGTGTGTCCACAGCCATCCCTCACGTCCTTCAGAGTAGAGACGGGTCTTTATGCCACCCTAGAGATGTAGGGTGCAATCAAGACAGAGGGGAACAAACTTCTCCATGTAGTAGGAACTCTAGGAAGGCAGCATTTGGTGTCCCTGGGTGGCATTTCTCCCCAGTCTGTGGTGGCTCGGCAGCAAACTGGGGCCCGGTGGCGGCTCCGCTTCCCTGGCCAGAAGGCGGTGGGTGGATCCTTTCAGGACTGAGGTTTATTCAGGGGAGATTTTGGATCTTCTTGCAAGATTTCATCTGCTGGCACCGGGATAAATAAAGAAACTAGGTTGCTGCTGGTACTAGTCCTCTTGTCCCTCCTGCCCTGTGCACTAGCTGGGTGGTGTGCTGCATCCATGACTTGGGAGCAGCAAGGGGGTCAGAGCTCCATGAGCCACGTCCCACCAAGTCCAGGTGAGACATGGACAGGCAGGATACCAGAGCAAGGACCAGATCCAGAAACCAGCCTTATGGGAGCCTTGTTCTGCAGCCTGATCCTCCCTGCTCCCGCTGGGATGGTGCTTTCTTCCTGTTCTGCCAGTGACCAGGCCCAACAAAAATGATACAGCCAGCAGGAAGATGAACCAATACACAGACTGTATTGTACACAAAAAAGACATTCCATGAATGATCGCTGGGAGTACAAACAGATCAATCAGCTGGTACATAATTGA
>NW_008596765.1:29678-40892 GCF_000691845.1 Merops nubicus | reverse complement strand
TCACCACCTCTGTATGAAGGGCTGTGGGAATCACCCATATGTCAACTGTAATTCGGGCCTTGGGGTTCAAACCCCAGCATTTCACCTCCATAGTCCTTAGCTGCCCAAAAGGGTCCTCCAGGCTAGGCTAGAAGATCCAGCCCATCTATCAGATGTCTGCTGACTGTTCTCTCTGCTCGGTGTTCTCCTCTTGTCAGAGATGGGATGGACATGCCCCAGGTGGGGAGTTTGCTTCACTGTGCCCTTTCTTTCCTCTCCCAGGCCTGCAGATTGTGCTGAAATCCATCATGAAGGCCATGGTGCCTCTCCTCCAGATTGGCTTGCTGCTCTTTTTCGCTATCCTCATGTTTGCCATCATTGGCCTGGAGTTTTACAGCGGGAAGCTGCACCGAGCCTGCTACACGAACAATTCAGGTGGGAGAAGGGCTCTGCACTCACTTTGCATTCCACAGCTGGAAAACAGCTGGGATGAGCACTTGTTGCTATTGTGGGAAGCCCAGGGCTGAGAAGATCCTGCATTTTGCTTGGTGCACTACCCAGTTGCATTCAGGATGGCCCAGTTTCTTATGGGAGCAGCCAGGGCTAGTCCCAGCAGGGTCCCCTGCTCTGCCCCAAGACCGTCTGCATTCAGGCTCTCCCCCTCATCTGTCCCCTGCCTCTCTCTTACCTCTGCCTCCTTCGGCTGTCTGCTGTGTGCTTGCAGGTGAGCTGGAGGAGCTGGACCCGCCCCATCCATGTGGGGTGCAGGGTTGCCCCCCAGGCTATGAGTGCCGGGAGTGGATCGGTCCCAACGATGGGATCACGCAGTTCGACAACATCCTTTTTGCTGTGTTGACCGTCTTCCAGTGCATCACCATGGAAGGGTGGACCACAGTCCTGTACAATGTGAGTAGCGCTGCTCTCAGGTCTCTTCGGGCAGCTGGGGATGGGGAGCTGGAGATGATTTTTCTGTGTCCTGGAAAACTGTGAGGTGCTGAGTTTCCTTTGTGATGGAGATGGGGTCAGTCCCTCCTGTTTGGCCAGGAGATGGGGAATAAAGAGGAATGTGCTACAGGCAGAGCAAAGGGAGCTCTATGGGCTTCGACCCTCGTGTCTGGGCTGGCTGCACAACCTGTTGTGGAGAGCAAAACCTTGTGAGCATGGGCTGCAGCAAACCTCCTGCATGAAGGCTGTCCCTGGGGAGTGGGGAAAATATCCTTCCTTCCCTCCTCTTCCTCCTCCTGTGCTCCCTGGGGCAGGTCTGTAAGAGTGGACATGGTTTCTGGGCACTGCATGTGTGCCATCCTTGTGGAGCAGGCACTGGATGTGCCTGCATGCCTATGGCAGCCTCGGGGAGTCCTGGCACTAGGCACAGACCCCCTCTCCAGTGCAGGGACAGTGCTTCAGTGTCTGACAGGGAGCTGGGACCTTGGGTGCTCATGCTGCAAACATCTGTTGGTGCTGATGGAGCAGGAGAACAGCAGGGCTTGGTTCCTGTGTTTTGCAGCCACTTGAAGCTGCTGGTGACCAAGCCCTTGGGGTGCCCAGAGAACAACATGAGGGCAAAACTGGAAGCATTAAAAAAAAGCTACAGGCAATATCAAATACAAAGTGCAATATCTTTGTGGGCGCTCAGCCACATACATATATTTTAGTTTATGGGCTGGAAGCAACCGTGCCAGTTCTGTTCCCAGCCTAATCTCAGCATCGATTTCGGCGTCGTTGCACCGGGAATGTTTTTATACTCTGGTTCCCATAATGCCTGGAGATTTGCAGAGTGGCTTTACTCTGCAGGAGGCAAATTGGATGGCTTGTGACAGGGAAACATGCTTTGATAGCGACTTTGTTTTGAGCAGGAAGGCTGTTTTTTAACTCCAGACGAAGGCACCATGCTGCCACTGTTGGGTTCCCCTTCCTGCTCAGTCCATCCCAGAGTCCTCCTGGGTTGCAGGATGGAGTGCATAGGTAGATGGACCATGGAACCTAGACTCGGATAGAAAGGGGAAGAGTTCATGATGCCGCTATGAAGATTTGGTTTTCCTTTTCTTAAAGGAGCAGCAGTGTCTGGTCTTGCTGTTTGATGGGGGAATTAGGCAGGAATGAACCACCTGGGTGTTCAGACAAAAAAAAAGAGTTGTCTGCTTCTGGTGTATCAATGGGATTGGAGACTTAACCACAGTGTCTGTTTCCCAGGTATAATTGAGTATAGCAGGAAAGGTGATTTTTCCCTGCCTGGTGGTGTGGTTCCCCTGCATTTAGTGCAGCTGGGAAGCTGCTGCCTCCCTGCACCACCCTGCTGCAGCGCTGCCCATACCTGGTACCAGCAGTCTGTACTGAACCTTATTCCTTGTGCCAATGACCTGCAAAACCCAGGGCCTGCTCCCACCGGCACTCCCCTCCTCCCTGTCCTTCAGTGCCTGCAGCAATTAGCAGCCCTGCTCCCTGTGCTGGAGCCAGTGAGCTACAGCGACCAGTGATTTGCGGTCTGATTGACCTCGAGGGTTTGCACTGGCAGTTCCTGAGAAAGTCTGGTCTCCTGTTGTTTAGGGTGTCTTTACTGGGAAGGGTGGAGCTGATCCATTTGGTGTCTGGGATTTGCTGCTCCACCACCTGGACCTTACTGGAGGGTAGGAATGGGAGGTGCTGCTGGGAGTGCTGGAAACCATGCTCTGCAGGACCTGCCCTGCGGGATCCCATGTTGACCACCACAGCTGCTGAACTGGGAGCACTCCAGGACACTTGGTGGGGCCACAGCCCTAGTATCCAAATAATTTCCCAGCACCAGCTGCAACACTGGGCAGACATGCTCTGTCATGGTGTCCAGGACCATAAGGTACCTCCCTTTCCCGCTCCTCTGTGAAGAACCAGCTCTAATGGAAAGGATTAGGGACCTTCCTTGTCTTTTAATTGAATGAGGACTGTGGCCTTGATAGTAAAATGCTGCTGATTGGCTGTGGGAGGCAGCAAGGGATGGACACTGTTCCCAGCACTGTCAGGCTGCACTTCCCACCTTTCCCGCAGACAGGGGCTGTCTCACAGCGTGCCTCTAGGTTGCAAAGGCTGTGGGTGCTCAGTCCTTTTGCTGCTTGGAAGCAAAAAGCTTCTGCCTTTTTTTTTTTTTTTTTTTTTTTTTAATGGCAAAATGAGGTATGCACCTGGGGGATGTAATCCCTGCAGAGGGCTGAGGAGGGTTGGAAAGCTACTGGGCTGCTCTGCCATCACCTTTATCACTCAGAGCAGCAAACCAGAGCACGCTCCCACTGTGAACCAGCATGGACCTTCTGAGTGCATGGCCCAGGTTTGGGGGGGTCAGCAGGGTGCTCCGCTTTTCCCCTGGAGTTAAAGTGATGGGAGGCTGCGTCTTCGCAGGTTAACACCACAGAGGGGAGCGAGATTGCAGGAGAACCACTTTAGCAATCTCTCAAAGAAATTGCTTACTATGGCATTCCCCTGTGTAACTGTATCGTGATTTTAAGATCCATTTTTTCACAATTTTACCAGGCGTAGAAGTACAGTTCTTGGAATTCATAGATAGCATCAGGGAAAGCGAATCGGCCCCATGGTACTTTCCATGTATGTTACTTTGTGGATGTGCTTGTCTTTTGCATTGTTTTCATCAGCTGTGCCTGCATGAAACAATGTCTTCCTAGGTAGAAATCACAGTATGGGTTAAAAATAAAAAAGCCTACAACTGTGGAGTGTTTACGGCTTTTCCAGATCCTGTCCCTGGGAGCCTGAAAGACTTTAATTTGTTTTAGAGGGGAGTTTCAGCTTTGTGGCCTCTCTGGCTGTCTCTGTGGTCCAAAACAGGGGCTAAGGAGTATTTGGCTTTTCTTCTTATACTGGAGCAGATGCTCCTTCCGTGGGCTGGCTTGAGACCAAACCTGGTTTCTGTGGGGACCAGAGGGAAAAATAATGCTAGCAAAGAGACTCTCTGTCCTACTTCTCCGCCTCTGCCAGTGTGCTGGCCCAGGTCAGGGGCTGGATTGTGGTTTTGTCATTAAACAGTGATGCTGGGGTCTGGGAGGGGGTCTCAGAGTTGGTGAGGGGCTGCTGGTGTGTGCCACAGGGCTGACCGGGCACGGCACAGGCACTTGGTGGGGCTGATGGCTTTGGATGCTCAGCCTGGTCCTGGAGAACAAACAGTAGAGGAGTTAAAAATCATTATTTTCTGCAAAACACAGACGTGAAAGGCTGTATTTATTCACTGAGCTTGTTTATTTGCTTTCCTATTCGGAAGCGCTCAGCTGCTGTGCTTGCAGGTAGCGATGAGGAGCCTGGCTTGCCAGGAGCTGCCACTCTCCTCTTCCCCCCACGCTGCTGGGAGCTGAGATGGGAAGAAAAACACCCGTGGCAAACACGTGCTGGAGCCGTGGGCTGGCCTGGTGGGTGCTGCAGGGAGAGAGGGGTCAGTCCTGCCTGTCCCAGCTGGGTCCTTTGCCCAGGGCATTGCTCTGTGCTCTCCGGAGCTGCCACAGCAAGGGACACCAGCCACACCACATGGGAACCACAGCCTCCAGTTGGGAGCTGGTTAGTGGAGGACAAACAAAAACACAAATGCATGGAGAAAACTGCTGTTTCTAGCCACGGGAGTGATGTGAATGTGGCGGGATGCAGGCAGGGGAGCCAGGGCTGCCTGCATCTCCTGCCGCTGCTGCGGTGCGTGAGCAGTTGCTGAGGTTGCATGTGGTTGCAAGGGGCCACAGGTACAAGCATGGGCGTGTGTCTGGCTGTGGCCTTGGGCACCCTCTGCTCATGCTGGGAGAGGCTCTGAGAGTTTTACAGGTGCAGCATGACGGGTGCAGAAGACCAGAGCTTTCTGTGGAGGGAAAGCCTGTCTCTCTGCATGGATCTGGCCATCAGTGTTGAGCTCCTGATCCTAATGCCGTGGCTCCAGTAAGTTCCCAAGAGTCAGAGCACACTGCAGATAGGCAGGGGTGCCTGCATGGCATTGGCAGCCAAACCATAGCCAGGTCATGCACAGAGCTGCCTTGACTTTGCACAGAGCCACAGCTATTAGCAGTGATGGGTGAAAACATTAGCTTCCTAGGCACACACGTTAAAGCAGCACTGGAAGAGCAGCTGTGCTGCTAACTCAGAATGCATGGCAAAGCCTAACAGGAGCTAGCCGGCCACAGCCGATTGCCTTAAACCCAAAAGGCCTCTCATGGCACAAGGGTTTGGCACTATAGGGAAGTAGAAAGGAAAAAAAAAATACAGGGAGCATTAAGAGATGGAAGGGCTGAGTGCTGGGAACCTTCTTGGTGCTTTTGCAGCAGGAGGAGAGCATTTGCTGGGAAGAAGAGAATCAAGTTCAACATATTCATCAATGGCCTGGACGAAGGGACAGAGTGTACCTTCAGCAAGTTTGCTGATGATACAAGACTGGGAGGAGCAGCTGATAGGCTGGAAGGCTGTGCTTCAGTGAGACCTGCACAGACTGGAGAGTTGGGAGTAGGGGAACCTCACAAGGTTCAATGGGGGCAAGCATGGAGTCCTGCAACTGGGGAGGAATAACCTCATGCACCAGTACAGGTTAAGGGTTGACCTGCTGGAAAGCAGCTTCACATTGAAGGACCTTGGAGTCCTGGTGAACAATAAGTTCACCATGAGCCAGCAATGTGCCCTCTGGCCAAGAAGGCCAATGGTGTCCTGGGGTGCATTAAGCAGAGTGTAGACAGCAGGTTGAGGGAGGTTCTCCTCTCTACCCTGTCCTGGTAAAGTTACATGTGGACTATTGCGTCCAGTTCTGGGCTCCCCATTTCAAGGGAGGCAGGAAACTACTGGAGAGAGTCCAACAGAGGGCTACGAAGACTGGGGTATCTCTCTGATGAGGAAAGGCTGAGAGACCTGGGGCTGTTTAGCCTGGAGAAGAGCAGACTGAGAGTTCCATCCAAACATAAGGAAAAAACCTCTTTCCTGTGAGGGTAACAGAGCCCTGGAACAGGCTGCCCAGAGAGGTGGTGCAGCTCCTGTAGCCCCATGCAAAGCTGAACGATCGCCTACAAGCAGCCAGGCAGCTGCAAAGGTGCTCATGAGGTGTGAAGCCCACACTGTGTGTGCAGAGCCTGGCAGCAGAGGCTCTGTGAGAGCGGCTGTAGAACTCGAGCTGCTGCAAGGAAGGGGGTTTGCAGCAAGTGTGACTCAACCACCACGTGCTTCCAGCATCCCTGAGGTGCTACAGCCGGGAGGGTGTAAGGGGAGAACACCCTGGAGCATGGCACTACTCCAGAGTTTGGGATCTCTAAATGTGGGGTGCAAAAGGGCTGAGGTGAATCTCATCATGTGCAAGATGCATCTTGCCATGTGCAGAGGTCAGGGTTTCACACTGCTGGGCACAGGACTCAGTTTTCAAAAGTTGGCTTGGGCAGGTTTTGACCATGAAGCACCAAACCTGAGATTTTCTGCTGCAGTCTGATTTCAAACATGGTGCAACATCTCCTTTTTGAAATGGGGACTGTGCAGGCAGCCCTGATTTGATGTGCTGGGAAAGAGAGGTGTGTTAAATCACTGCCTGTGCTGAAGCACATGGATTGGAGATGAGTGCAAGGCTTGTCTGTCCTGCTCTTTGCTGGGTCCTCAGTTGCACTAGTCAAGTGGCCTTGGAAGAGCTCAGAGGAGGAATCTGTTGCAGAGCGGTTATTTTACTCTGTGTGTGTGCACAAAATTGCTTGTCACACATTGGCATAAATTCCCGGAGTGCCATGGTCATCCCTTGCGATGCTCAGCACTCAGCTGCTCTCCCCAAAGCACCAACGGGTGAACATTGTGAGCAGGACCTGAGCATCGTGCAGGTCTGGCTGAGTTTCTCCTCTTGCCTTTTGGAGAGCGAGGGCAGTGCCTGGCTCTGCGTGGGGCAGCCAGGGGCCAGTGAAATTAATGACTTGACTAGAGAGGATTTTATTCCTGTTGGGGTTTTCTTGGACCTGGAGCTGAGCTGGGAAACCTGCCTGAGTCTTGGTGCTTCCAGGAGCTGCTACATCTCCCTTGGACATCCACGTCTGTCCTCTGGGCTCCCTGCTCCCAGGATGAGAGCTGCGGTGGTGCCAGCCACATGCTGAGGGTTGCAGGGATATTGCAGTGAGGGCCAGTGGTGCAAAGATGTCCCCAAAACACTGCCTGCCCTGACACCACGGTGGTGAGCAGAGCACTGTCAGAGCTCAGTCCAGCAGTGAACCCACGGCTGGGGACTGAGCCTGCCCTGCTGCTCCTTCGGGCACTGTGGAGGGTGAAGCTGGGAGTGTGATGGGCAGTGGTGGTTCCTGGCAAGGAGTGGTGCTGGCTAGAGCTTGTGTCTGGGGAGAGGAGGGAGAGAGGCTGGAGAGCAGAGGAGATGGGGAGGGAAGGTGAAAGGGGAAAACCACTTGACTTTTTAGCCCTCCGTGCCCTGGGACAATGCCAGGCTCTCAAGCTGGAATGCTTGCAAAGAGAGAAGGAGTCCCTTCTTGTGTGTTTTAAATTAAAACGCAACACAAAAAATATCCTGTCGGGGAGGTATGAAAATTTAATCAACACCCGGCGCTCTCGGCAGCTCGGTAGCAAGAACAGATCTTAATGCCTCTGCAGCTATTCCTGGTGGCTCCCGGCCGTCAGGGCAAGATGGGGTGTGCTGGGGAGGCATGGGTGCTGCCAGAAACTCCCCAGCACTCGTGGTAACATGGGATGGAGCCCCTTCCTGCTGCTTCCTCTGGCACGCTAAGTGCTGAGTGTTTTAAATGCAATTAAGTTAGGGAGGACTTGAGCAAGGAGACACCAAGTTCCACCCCAAAGGTTTAAAATCTTCCTAACTTTCAAGGAAACTAGTTGTTTTTCCCCAGATGGCCCCTGTTAGTGCTCAAGCTGGCAGTTCACGTGCTGCCAGCTGTGGGTGCTGGAGTCCATTCCTGAGGGGCACGTGTGTGGCAGCCAATCTCCTTTACCCTCTTCTCCTTTTGGAGGAAATAGCTCTTTCTCCACGCTCAGCAAAGCCAGACCCTCACCAGCTTGCCAAATGTTCCTGCCTGCTTTTTTTCTTCCTTTTTCCCTCTGTGTGTGTGCTGAAATGACACAGCAAGAAACAAACTGTGTCTGCTGGATCACCAGTTTTGCAGGAATGTTCTGTCAAAAGCTCCCTGCCCACACCCTCCTCCTTGCCCGTGCGGGAGAGTCTCATTCCTAAACCGTCTGCCAGCAGGACTGGGAAAGCCAAGGGCCAGTGGAGCCACTGATGCTCCAGCCTGGATGCTCCTGCACTGCCCAGTGTCTCCAGGCTCAAGGAGAGGAGGTGGCAGTGGGTCTGGCTCTGCCTGTCCCCCCACTGCTCATCTTCCTTAAGCCCAGGACCTGTAATTTCACTGGTGAATTTAGCACTGGAAATTGTGCTGATGAGGCTTTGCAAAGCTGTTTCCACACCTCTGTGCTGGAGCATGGGCTGCTGTGTGTCAGGGCTGGTTTGTGGGGCTACTGGGGTGAGTTTGGGTCCTTGAGGGAGGTCATACCTAGGTCTGTTGCCCTGGAGCATTCCAGCTGGAGCTGGGGATGTTCCTGCATCTAGGAAAAAAAATCACAGAATGGTTTGGGTTGAAAGGGACCTTAAAAGGTCACCTAGTCCAACCCCATTGCAGTGCTCAGGGACAGCTACAACCAGAGCAGGTTGCTCAGAGCCTTGTCCAACCTCACCTGGAACGTTTCCAGGGATGGGGCATCTACCACCTCTCTGGGTAAGCTGGGCCAGTGTTTCACCACTCTCAGTGTAAACAATGTCTTCCTTCTGTCTAGTTGAAATCCCACTCTTTTTAGTTTAAACTCATTACCCCTTGTCCTGTTGCAACAGGCCTTGCTAAAAAAGACTGTCTGTCCCTATCTTTTTTTATAAAGCCCCCTTTAAGTACTGAAAGGCCACAGAAATGTCTCCCTAGAGCCTTTTCTTCTCCAGGCTGAACAACCCCAACTCTCTCAGCCTGGCCTCACAGCAGAGGGATTACAGCCCTCTGATCATTTTTGTTACCTCCTCTGGAACCACTCTAACAGGTCCCTGTCTCTGCCGTGCTGAGTACTCCAGAGCTGCCTCAGCACTGCAGGGCGGGGTCTCAGCAGAGCAGAGGGGCAGAGTCACCTCCTTTGATCGGGCATATCATGGGACTCAAGCTACCTCTCTGTGCTTGCATCACGCTCAGGACAAAGCAGGGAACAAGCCTGGCAGTTACCAAGCCCCAATGACAAAGAGCCCCAAAGTTGATTGGGTGAAAGCCATGATCCACTCTAGCACACAGGCTCCAGCTCCAACTGGAGAGGCCACGGCACTGGCCTGTGTCTGAGCCCGATGCTGAGGAGCTGTGCTAGGAGCACTGGTGCTGCCTCAGCCAAGTGCTGGGTCTAACGTAGGCCTTTGCAGAAAGAGCTTTGCAAATACTCCAGCAGGAAGAGTTCATCCTGCCTGTGGGGCAGGAAAGGGGGTGCTGTGATCTGGGGCTGGGGAAGGCAGGGGCTTGGGAGCAGAGAGGCCACAGTGAGGGATGGCTTGGGGTAGAGGAGGAAGCACATGTATGGACAGGGTCTGCAGATTGATTCTAGGGCATCTGGGTGCAATTTCTTGGTGGTTTGGTGCAATACAAAGGGGTCCAGAGCACAACTCTTCTGAGGAGCAGCTGAGGGAACTGAGGTTGTTTAGTTTGGAGAAAAGGAGGCTCAGGGGAGACCTTCTCTCTCTCAAAAACTCCCTGAAAGGAGGTTGTAGTGAGGTAATAAGCAGTAGGACAAGAGGAAATGGCCTCAAGTTGTACCAGGGAAGGTTTAGGTTAGACATTAGGAAAAAGTTCTTCCCCAAAAGGGTTGCCAAGCCCTGGAGCAGGCTACCTATAGAAGTGGTGGAGTCTCCATCCCTGGAGGGATTTAAAAGCCATGCAGGTGTGGTGCTGATGCATATGGTTTAGTGGTGACCTGGCAGCACTGGGTTAAAGGCTGGACTTGATCTTTAAGGTCTCTTCCAATCTGAACGATTCTATGATTCTATAATAATTGGTCTCCATACTTATTTCAGATGTTTGGAAAACACTTGTTTTTCAGTAACACTTCTAACAATGCCTTTTTTGCATTCACATTTAGAAAACAGAAAAATGAAATATATTGGTTTTTTTCCTGTCTCCCTGCTTCTTCCCCGTGCACACACAGACACAAGCATGATCTTAAAGGTCTCTTCCAACCAAAATATTCTACGATTTTATGCCCAGGTGCTGTGGGCTTTGCTGACCTTCCCTCACCCCTCTGCATGGACTGAGATGTTCAGAAGAATTTCTTTACTGAAAGAGTGGTGAGGCATTGGAACAGGCTGCCTATGGAGGTGGTGCAGGCACCATCCCTAGAAGTGTTCAAAAAATGTGTAGATGTGGCACTTCAGGACACGGTAGTGTTGGCTGATGGTTGGACTTGATGATCTTAGAGGTCTTTTCCAACCTTAATGATCCTATGACTCCTGCCTGCCACTGGCACTGCAGAGCACCCCTGAGCCAGCAATGGGCAGGGCATGGGGCAGGATATGCCCACCCTGCCCACAGACCCTGGTACATGGCCACGGCAGGATGTGTCCCACCACGGGCTGGCCCCAGCCCTGCAAAGGAAGTGTGCCAATTTCCTTGTTAACCTGATGAGGAGAAGCAAAGCATCTCCATTCAGATCTTGTCCAGCTGATGGACACCAGGCAGGGCTGGCGGGCAGGGGAGCACGGCCCTGCACGCAGGAGATCCCACTCCTGCTCTTAATGGGAGAAAAGGAGCTGCTACTGCATGGGGGAGAGCAGCAGCAGGTGTTGGGGTCTTGAGGGAACTGATTAGGCCAGGGAATATGCTGTAAGGTATTAATAAAACATTATATTCCCCCTTTATTTTTAGGATATGGGGATTTTGAGGCAGTTCCTTTTTGGCCTTTTTAGCTGGCTGCAGCCGTGGTTTGGGGGGAGGAGCAGGACGGGGGCTGCAGGTGATTGAAGTGAGACAGCATCAGCCACAGTGGGGGTGTGGAGGGTGTCACCACGAGGTAAAGCCCATCAGGAGTTGCTAAGCCAGGGATTTGGTGTACAGATTATGGGAGCCATGGTGTTTCACATCTGCTGTCCCAGCAGGTCTGCTTTGCCCCGGCACTGGTCAGCGAGCCCCTGGGAGGTGCTGGGGAAGGCAAGCACATCACCTACAGCGAAGCCTCCTGAGACCCAGGCTTTCCCCATCATCCCAAAGGCCCCTCACTAGGATTGCAGCTGGAGGG
>NW_008596765.1:27235-29647 GCF_000691845.1 Merops nubicus | reverse complement strand
AGCTGTGGCCGTTGGGACAGTTTGATCACCCCATCCCTGCCTGTTCAATCCTGCCTGCAGTACAGGCAGAGCTGTGGGTCTCTGTGGGGTAGGAGACCCCAGCAGCCACCCATGCTGCCAGAGGTCCAGTGGATCCCCCCACCTCCCCATAGCACAGAGCTGCTCTATCCCCCAAGCACGTCACGGCCAGTTGGTTGCTGTAATGAATGTGTATTAACCCAATCTAATTATGTGCCGTTTTGGTCTGGTTTCAAACAGAAACCACAGAAGCTCTCTCCTAATGGAGATGGATTTTGAGAGGGGACCTGATTGCCTACAGGGCGTCAGTGTGTGCTGTTGATCTTGGCCAAGGTGGAGGTTGAAGTCTCCAGGACACATCTCCTGCTGGGAAGGGGCAGAAAGCTCCCCTCCTTTCCAGGGAAAGCCTGAAGTGGGAATCCAGCCCTGTTACTAGAAACTAGAGAATCAACGAGAGTGGATCAGTGTGTGAATTAAGTCCAGAGGCTCCCTGTGTCCTCTTGCTCCCTAAATGAGTTGGGTGCCCACAGCCTCAGTCCCCAGTCCTTGAGCTGGCAGGCAATGAGTGGCCATTAAAGGCACCCTGCACAGGCAGAACGTGTTCTCTGTTTATTTTTAGGTAGCAGAGACTGAATTTGTGGTGTGGGTTTTTTTTTATTTTCCCCTTCCCCTATAGAAAAGAAATCCTAAAGTTTCCCATGCAAGTGCAGCCTGAAGGAGGGTCCGTGTGGGCTGCGAGCTTGTGCTTTGCATTCCACTAGGGTATATATTTAGATTTCTTTAGATTTCTGGCCCCTGAGTGAGACCTGCTTTTGCAGCTCCCTGCGCCTTTTCCTGCCCTCTGGAAAAAAAAAAAAAAAAAGAAAAAACAACAACCCAAACAACACAAGAGCTGCTGAAAGAATAACCCCGTGCCGGGGGCTGAGAAGCGTGAGCTGATGGGGGCTCCTTCGTCGGGTGGGGACCCGCTGTGCTGGCTCTGTTGCTCCATGAGAGTCCTGCTCCCACGCCTTGGTGGTGTCATTTGTAGGCTTGGAGGCTTTGCTGGCAGCAGGATGGGTCACGTCCAAGATGTGAGTACAGTGGTTCAGCTCTGGTTGGGAGTTTCTTGGCACGAGAAACACTCTTGGGTGCGTGGTCCCTTGGGGAAGCTGTGGCTCTTTGGTCTTCACCAACAAGCTCATGCTGGTTATGTTTGTCTTGGGTATACCAGGAGGCAATAGCAAGTATGTGTCTTGATCTGGTGGCCATGGGAGAATCTGGAGGTGGTGGTTTAGGCTGGTGGGGTGCATAACAAAAGGGGAAAAAGCACCGAAGATCAGGTGTCAGGCAGTTCCTCTGTTTCCCAAGGAGTCTGGGTGAGTGATGGGACTTGGTCCACTGCACAGGGAACCCGGGATTTCTGGCAGGATCCAGGAATTTCTTCGTTAAAGGAGTTACAGCGTTTGTGTAATTTGGGGATTAACCTCCCCGTGTCTACCCTGACTTCTTCATATGATGACCTCCTGGTACCTTCAGCAAAGGGGAAAAAACTTATGGGAAGTCACAGTGGACCAAGGTGATGAACTACTGCTTATGGAGGGATATTTAAAACAAATGATGCCCCAACGGGATGGAAAAAGGGGCTACTCAGTCAACGGTGCCTTGGTGCCAAAGAAGTTGGCACCTTCATGAGGATGCTCAAAGGAGTGGTGAGCAGTTCCTTACCTCTGCAGATGGAAGCAAGGCACGGTGAGGTGACAACTGAGGAGATTTGGGCATGGATAGATATTTCACCCTGGCTTTTGGTCAACATAAAGACAGAGGCAACAAAAGGCTGAATAGCAGGAACAAGGACGTGACCATGTGCGCAGCTGACATGGAAGCCAAGCCCTGAGACCATAGTGCCCATCATACTGGTGCTCAGGATGCATTCCCCACCTCCCCAGGCTTGGAGGGAGCTGGCACATGAAATGGCAGGTCTGGTAACAAGTATTTTTAACAACTCCATCGAGTTGGGGGAGGCACCATCTGACTGGAGAATAGCGAATGTGATGCCTATATTTAAAAGCGGGGGGAGGAAGGGAAAGAAAGTCAGGCAGGCAGGAATAGGACTGTAAGCCTGACCTCGATTGCATGCCATTCCAGAACAGATTTGGAAGGCAAAAGAGGAAAATGAATCATGGCTTTGCCAAAGGTAGGTCACACCAGGCTAACCTGGCACCAGAGACCTGGAAACGTGTAGGGCTGCTCTTTGTAGTAAAGCTTTTGCTATGGGAAAGTGTTAATGAAGCAGAGAAGGGGGGAAGGAGAAGAGGAGCTCTGTGAGGCCGGTAGGGAATGAGCCGTATTGGGATGGGGCTGGATGGTGTTGAGCAGACGTAGGCTGGTGGCGACTGGTGGGGCTCCTTGGGA
>NW_008596765.1:1234-27204 GCF_000691845.1 Merops nubicus | reverse complement strand
TTCCTGCTTTAACATCACTGGCTTCCCAGAGCTGGGGGGACAGAGGCTGCCACCCCAGGCTGGAGAATTCTGAGGGCTGGAGGAAGAGCTGTGGGATGCAGTGAGAAATGGAAAGCCATGTGCTTGTTGAGGAACAGCAATGATATCTCCTAGGAGCCCGAGTCTTGCTGACTGGGAAGTGGCAGTGTGGAAGAGGAAGGGATGAGTGACCGAGTGCAGGATGGATGGAACATCATCTCTTGCAGGGTTGGAATGGCACCCATGAGAATCACTCACCTGAATCTCCTGTGTTCAGGGAAGGTGAACTGAGACTCAGCTGGAGCAGGGAAGGGGCTACTGGATAAAATGAGAGAGAGCCAGTCATGCTAGACAGACCTGGAGGAACCTTCCTTTGGCTAGCAATGCAGAGGCTGGGGATGGCCATCATGGCTATCTATAAATACATCAGGATGGGAAATGGGAAGGAGAAGAGCTGTTTCAGCCAAAGGCCAATGCTGGCAAAGGAGCAGAGTGGTATATAAAATGACCACAAATAAATTTAAGCTGAAAATTAGAGCAGCCATTACAGCGTCTGCTCGAGGACCCTTCCAGTGTGAATAGTGAGTTTTTAAGGTAGAGCTGACATCTGGGGGAGATTGTGTGATGTGAGGGGGTCTGGACTCAGCAGCTCTGCGAGACCCTGGCATTCCATGTCCTCCCTGCAGCTGGGGAGCATAGTGTGTGTCAGAGCATTGGCGCTAAGAGGACACATGGCCAGGCATGGCAGTTCCTTTGGTTTCTGGGCAGACATGCTTCAGCTTTGGGAGTGGAGAGAAGGGAGTACATCAACTTTTGTGTGTGTGTATGCACACATGCTGTTCAGTGTCCTGATGTTCTGCTGCACTGGATGCTTTGTGTCATGCCCTCTACCACAGGCTAGAGAAGCAGTGGAAGATGCAAAGTCTGTGAAAGGCCAAGCCCCTTGTTTTTCCCAAACAAGGATCTTTGTCCCCCCTGACTAGGATCTCTGCAGCCTGAGTGCTGAAAAGGTACTGGAGCAACTCTTCCAGCTCCTCGAGGAATAAAAGGTCAAATTTTGGCAGTTGGAGTGGCTGAGCAGGTACCAGCTGACAGGCTGAAGCCATCACAGCTTGGCTGGTCATCATCAGCTCCTGGTTTTGCAGGGAATGTTGGGATGTGCCCTTGGGAATTTTATCTTGGGGTTAGGGGACCCCAGCAAAGCTGGCATCAGCCAGGGGGACTATGTGGCTGCTCAGAGCAGGAGTATTCTGGGGGCTGTTGGCATTGGTCCAAGTGGCTGGGACCATCTCTAAGCCACTCTGTGGCCAGTGGTACATCCTTAGGTATGTTGAGTCCATGACCACAGTTCCCCATCCCCTTCCCAACCCCAGCAACGCCCCTGCTGGGGCTGCTGGCTGATAGTGGTGCTGGGCATGTATTCCCCAAGCCCCCTAAAATGCCTCTAATCCCTTTTACCTCTATCCCCATGGGAGCTAGGTACCCAAATGCACATAGAGGTTTGGACTGTAGACAGCCCATCCCATCAGGGTGCTGCTGAGCCCCTGCCTCTGGTTATCCAGCTGCAGATCCTTAGTGCCACCAGCTTTGCTGTGCCCATGTAATGAAGGGGGAAAACATGGTTGGAGTGCTGGTGCTGGTATTGCTGGCTGGTGATACCCTGGGAAAGTTGGCCTCTGCTCCATCATCTCATCTCCATATACCCCTCCATCTCCTGCTGAGCATTGGTGGAGACGAGAAGACCAAAGGAGGAGGGGTGGTGATGGCCCAGCCTTGGGGGGAGATGTCTTCTTCACCCGTGGGAAATGACCTCATCCGTTTTGCATCCTCTGTGCCAAGGGCCTTGGGGGAAATGCGTGGGTTTTGGGCAGGAGACAGTTTCAAAGGCGAGCAATCCTGCCGTGGGTAGCAAGTATGCAATAGTGTATTGACTGGGAGCTGAAGTGCAGCCAGACTTGAGCCAAGGGGTTTCATGATGCCTTGAAGACTAATGCCATGGCAAACAGTGCTGTTTAGAGAAGAGCACTGTGGCCTGGGTGTCTCTGGAGGGTGGTGATGAGTGTTGGCTGTATGGGATTCCCATGCATCATTCCCACCTCCATGCACTTGCCTCTCCTGTGACCCTGAGGAAAGGGTCTGGTGGTTGACTGGGGCTATGGGAAGGTGCAGGACCTTGAGAAGATGCACATGGCTTCCCTGGTACCAAAGGAGGAGGACAGTGAGTCTTTCCAGATGCTTTGCCCAGCCTCAAAGCCCTGACTGCTGCTGTGTGCCAGGTGCTCCTTGGCACTGGGGTCTCTGCCCACAGCATCCCAATCCTGGTGCTGTGGCCAGTGCCTGCATCAGGATGTGCTGGAGTCAGCCTTCGTGCCTCGGGCACGGTGTCAGGGTGGTGGGGATGCCTGGCTGAGGTTCCCACTGGTGCATCAGTCACCAGAGGAAGACTCGAGTGCAGTGGCTTTCTCTCCCCCCTCAGATGTGCTTCTCCCCTTGCAGAGCCTCGTCTCGGCACCTGCACTGGCCGACCGGGAGATGTGGTGCCAATGACTCAGACAAAGATGAGGGCTTAATTAGCAGGGGAAGAGGGGGGAAGAAAAAGAAAAGAGAAAGAGCCTTTCATTGCAACAAGATTGATACCACCTCCCCCAGACAGTCACGTTCTGCCGCATCACCCTCCAGCCCGGCGTCATGGGCGCACATGACAGTGCCTGACACTGGAGGACAAATGGGGCCTGGGAAGTGCCTGTGAGGGATGGAGGGGCACTGCTTTATTAAAAGCCTCAGTGAAAAAATGTCTGGAAGTACCGAGCAGGACTCGCCAGCAGTCTTTTTAGAAGTCAGGCTTTGCCCTGTGGTTAGAGCTCCCCTCCCTTCTCAGCGTCTTGGTGTTGAGGGAACACACCCCATGCATGAGGGTGTCTGCAAGGTATTAGTGATGATGCTGACGGCAAAATGCCCATTTGAAGGTGCAGGGCTTGTCTGCTCCAGGTCCTTTCCCACCGTGCATGGAGGAGCAAGTGTTGGCCACCAGCTTCCTTGGCCCTGAGGCACCTTGTAAATCTTTCCTTCTTAACCTGTGCTGTGCTCAGCAGGCTGAGCTGCTGTCGGGCTGCTTTGCCCTGTCTCAGTGAGGTGTACAGGGGGGAACCAAATCAAGATGCTGGACAAGGCATGCTCAGGGTGGTCCCCGTGACCTCAGCACCCTGATTTTGTGCTGCAGGCCCCTGCACCTTTTACTATACCACTGTTTCACATCTGCTGCATCCCTGCAGAGATGGTAGGAGGAGGCAAAGGAGGAGTGGTCCTGCCCAATGAGGGCTGGAGACCATGGAGAAAAGCATGGCTGGGGCAGGATCATAGAATAATAGAATGGTTTGGGTTGGAAGGAACCTTAAAGATCACCTAGTTCCGACCTTCCTGCCATAGGCAGGGACATACCAAGGAGCATCAGGGCACCTCTGGCTGGGATCTCCCCAGCAGGCAAGCTTGCACAGGAAGCACCCAGTGCTCATCCAGGCTTGGCCACACGACCCTGAGGAGCCTGGTGTGGTCAGACTGGAGAACTGTCACCCTCCCTCTGCCCCTGGTGCCGGTGTTGAAGGTAACGTCACACGTGTTTTTTTCTTTCCCCTCCAGACCAATGATGCCTTAGGAGCCACCTGGAACTGGCTGTACTTCATCCCCCTCATCATCATTGGATCCTTCTTTGTCCTCAACCTTGTCCTGGGAGTGCTGTCAGGGTAAGCGTGATGCTGTCTTTCCCTTCCATGTCTCTGAGCCCCAGAGTTGGCCCCTGGTACTCCTGTGCCCCCAGGACACCAATATCTGGTCCCCCCATCCCCTCCATGCCTGCCTGCCCTACAGCAAAGGATTGCTCCCAGGCTCTGCTTAGCTCCTTTGCTCCCTGAGGAGCTGGGAAAGGGGCAGCCTTTAAGATGCTTTCTTGTTTCACCTTGCTGAAGAGCTTGTGGTTTTGGTCATCTGTGAGAAATGGTTGGTGTCGATCCTTTGGCTACTTAGGATCTGCTGGAGGGGAGAGGTATGGGGAGGCCTTGTGGAAATGTGTTTGAGTCTGGGATGTGTTTGTAGTGGGGTGTGCATTTGCTGGCTGATGGAATGTGGTGAGCATGGGTTGGGATGGGTTTGGGAGTGATGCAGGGCACCTCCATGCTGTGCAGGCCATGGTGGGAAGATTTGCCCAGGGCTGGTGGGAGATGCACACTGGTGAGGGTAAGGGTGTCCGGAGTACATATGGGCAAGCTGGGGACATAGGGACAACCCAGCTGTTTCTGTTCGACTTCCCCCAGGGGAAAGGTTCCAATCTAAGCCATTAAGCTGGATTTGGAGAGAAAAAAGGCTTCTTGTCTCCATGACAATAAACTGTGGTTGCATCAGCACACCCTCAACTGCTGGCAGGGGTTGGTGTGTGGGGAGAGCATGCACTGTCCTGCAGTGGGAGGGGGAGGTGGGCTTCTCTGCCCTTGCCACAGATGGCAGCAACAACCCTGTGCCCAGCAGCAGGTCAGTTTTTCCTAATTGCCCATTGTGGCAAAAGTAGCCACCATAGCACTGGTGTGGCCAGCTGGAAAGACCTTAGATACAGGGATCCATGTGGAGATTTGCCCTTGTCTTCTCTCACTGTCCCAAGTGTCCCCATGAGTTCAAATGTGGTGGTGGTTTCAAGAGGGCTTCTGGAGTGGCAGACTGGGCTTCAGGTGGGTTGGATTTCCCCAGCTCTCAGTCTGGGGTCTGACTGAGTCCAGGGGCTCTGGGGACAGGCTGCAGGAACGGTTTCACCCTGCCTTGCATGGAGGGAGCTCTCACGGAGGATGAAGATGTCCAAGAACTGTTGGGTGGCATTTGTGTTTCTTTTGCCACATCCAGCTTGCAGATTTGAGCAGAGCCCAACTAAGCATCAGTGTCAAGCAGGAGCTTTCCAGCAAAAGCCCAGAGAAGGAAGGTTGGGAAGCTCAAGGCAAAGCAGCTGGGAAAGACCCTTACCGAAGTGTTGAGCTGTGCCAATGTAGTGTGTCGTGTGGGCACCGAGGCCTTTGGTGCTGGTGTGATAGCACCACTCTAGGCTGCAAGCCAGCCACTGGCTGGAAGACCACAGGGTGGCCGGAGGGTGCCCACAGGGGTGCCCAGCCTGTGCCCTGGCCTGCACTGGGCTGCGCGAGGCAGCTGCTCCTGCGCCCGCCGGGCTGGGTGCAGCTGTCTGGGGCTCTTCCCAGGCACCGGCTGGCATCTCCTCTGTTTGTTTATCGCTAATCGGGTTTGTATCAGGGAAGGATGCAAGTGGGTGGGTGGCCTAATTGGCAATGGAGATGCTCTCGTGGCGTGCCAGATACCTAGGGAAAAGCGCGACTGCTCAGCTCCCCGCAGGGCTGAGCGAGCGGGGCTCTGCCACCTGATGGCCAGGCCACCACGTGTGGCCTCCTGCCTGGCCGTGGCCACAGGCATCCTCTGTGGCTCAGTGGATGCAGGGCCTCGGCGGTACTGGAGCATCTTCTTGCTGGAGTCATACGAAGGGATGTGATGAGAGGCAGGAGAAGGTACCTCTGCACACAAACAATGCATGTCCTTGAGTGAAATAAGAAGGGCTTTGTTCCTCGCTTTGCTTGCTTAGTTTGTATTGTTTTTAATGCTTCTCATAGTCCTCTTGTGCCAGAGGAGAGCACTTGGCTTTGCTGTGGGAAGGGGAGGGGTGGCCTTTGTACCCTCAGCCTCTGAGCTGGATGAGCCCACAGGGTCTGGCTGGATCCCCCTGCATGCCCTATGGCTGGGCTGAGCTAGGAAGAGGTCACTTTAGCGATGAGCTCCATGGAAATATCTCCATGCGATGGAAACCTTCCCCCAGTGCTATAGTACTGCTTTGAGAGAAGACAGGCAGCCATGCCCAGCAAGCTGAAATCACAGTTGCTCTGTTACCTCGGGGCGCAGCGGTGAGCAGTGAGCCCTGGTAGCCTGCTTGTAGAATCCTGGGCCCATGTTGCTTTCAAACTACACCATCTGCGTTGGCGAACAGTGAGGTCCGCTTGGGATTTCCAACCTTCTTCTCAAAGTTCATGCTCACAAGCTGCTGCAGAGCTGCTTCTCTGCCTGCACTTTGTCTCAGCAGTGGTTTTCCTTGGGGAAACAATCAAACACCCGAGTCACAGGTCCTGAATGCGAAGAGGCTGCAGGAGGACATTTGTATGTTTAACTTGCTACCATGAGAAGTTTGCCGGAGCCCAGATTTAGCAATCTTCTGATTGCGATGCGCATCTCTCCCAACAGTCAGTTCCCCAACTGTTAAGCTGAGGCATGACCTCCGTGATGTAAACAGCCTGGATCCATCTGCTCCTAAGCACAGAGTATGTGGGAGAGGAAAAGAAATTATTTCCATCATACTGAGGCTCCTCGATTTTTCTCTCTAAATACTAACACGCACACATGCACTGGGATTGCATGCAATGCTATTAAGAGGAGATGGAGTCACTCCAGGCAGGGGCTCGGAGAACCAGTTCTTCTGGGGCTTTGGCATTTATTACCATGTCTATTAACGTTCCCCCTCTATGGGTGCAATTACAGATCAATTAGTTCTAACTGAAAGCAGGCAAGGAAAAAAAAATTGGCCCTGTTCCTCTTTCAGAGCAGGTATGAAGCCCAAGGAGATGTGACTGCTCAGCTTTTAAAGCTACACAAGATACCAAAATAATTCTGGCAGAAGAGAGTCAGTAGGAGCAAGTGAGGATGGAGCATCAGCTGAAACACCCTGTTTTCTGCCACGTGGCAGTTGGTGGATTTGGGAGCTTGGGAAGATGCTGAGACTTGTATCATAAAGTGTTGCCTGCTGCTGTCCTGTGGCTTGAGAGTGGTGTCATCCAGCACCCTGCTGTGGGGGGGCAGGGTGTACTCACAGCTCTGCACCTCTTCCCAGGGAGAACTGCTGTAGTGCAGAAAGAGTTGTGTGTTGCAGCCACCCGTACTGTGGGATGGGTAGGAGAGGTGGCTGGGACCTCCTCCCATCCTGTGGCTGATGGCCTGTTGCAGGCAGTCTCCTGTGCCTGGTCGGCTTTGAGTCATGGGGATGCAAAGCTGCATGTGCCCCGTGCTGGAGATTTGCAAAAGTTTGCTTTCCATTCTTTGTGAAATGGACATTTTCTTTTGTTCAGTTGTTTCTCAAGTAAGCACTTTGGATCTGTGTGTTCATACTGCATCTCCAGAGCAGCAGAGACCGGGTGAGAGCTGTACTGGCTCGACCCCACTGCCTGTGGCATGCAGGTTGCTGTGGCAGCAGTAATGCCATCCCAGCAATGACTACAGCTCACCTGTCCTAGCCACAGCAGTGGTCCTCCTCCTTTGTCCCTCCTGGCAAGAAGATGGCTTATGTCTAGCTTGTCGCTGGGAGCAAGAAGATGGGTCCTCAATGTTATGCTTCCAAGCATGACTTATTTTTTATTTTCACTCTTCCATGTGGAATTTCTGATCCCAGACAGGATGTGTTTTGACTCTTTTCCATCTCCTTTTCCTCAGCCCCTGCAGTAAAGCCCTCTGTCATTCATTGCAGCATCTGTCCTCCTGTTGAGATAGACCTGTAGTCCTGGTGGACTCCTTTCCCCTATCTAGTCTCATACTTCCAGCCCTTTCCAGGGTGACAAAGCTGCTATAGTCACTGATATTCGTGATCTGCAGCAATAGCTGAGTGGGTGCAGAGTGGAAGGGGTTGCTGCATAACCTGGGAAGGTTGGGTCCTCAGATTTGCCAAGGAGAAGACCTCTGGAAGCTGATGGCAGAGCAAGAAGTTGAGCACAATGGCAAGAAAAATGAAATCTATCTGCCTTGTACCAAACAAGAGAGTAATTTAAATCCTCCTAATTGCTTCTACTCATCCTGGTGATGTTAAGTCTTTTCTCCCTTTAAGACTTTTCTGCCCCCCACCCCCAGCTCTTGTATTAAGCCTTTGAAAGAAACGACTAATGTTATAATTAAAGGATCAATTTGGAAAGATTTCTTTGTCTTAAGATCTTCTTCCTTTCAGGTTGGGTTAGCGCTGCATTCCCAGTCTCCGGAGAGTTTTCTTCAGTTCCTTCAGGAGCCTTCTGTACCATCTCTGAAATCTTTTCACTTTGCTTAATTTGAATTTTTTTTCCCATCCAATTTTGAGGCATAACAAATGATGAATAAAATTAAGTTTTATAGCAATTAATAATAAGGGTGTTGAAGGAACAAGTGTGCATTTTCAGTGGAGTCAGGGTTGTTTTTTTTTTGCTGGCTCTATGCAACACCTGGGCCCCGTGCATTTGAGCTGGATCAGGTGGTTTGAAGCCAAAAAGGCCAGGAGGAGACAGGTGGTTTGTGGAGGGGAAAGCAGGGAGACATGTGGTCACAATGCAGGAAGATTTGTGGGGAGACTGAGGGATAGCAGGATGCCAACAAACATGCCCAGGATACATTGCATCGGAAGTGTGAAAGCTTGGAAGCATTGTTGTTGTGTTTTGTTTTTTATTATTTTTATTCTTAATGACTGTAGTGTCTAAGGGAGTGGCTCAGATGAGATGTAAAATGGCTGCACCAGTTGTGTGTTTGGGGATTCGGTAGCTGGAACAATTTTTGAATGGAGGTGTGGATGTAATGGGGAAAGGGGGCTGCAATGCCTCCCGCTAGGTCCCCCAGCACCATCACGGGATGCATGTTGGTGAGGCCATGTTTGGTGAGAAACGGCCACACTTGTCACTTTGTTCTGGGGATGCTCTTTGTCATTGATGTGGCATTTGAACATGAGTGAAGCAAGGGAGCCTTTGAGATCTTCATCTATATTCAGCAGCCAGGTGGGCATCCATATTCAATGAGTGCCTCACTGCCTTGCTCTGTTGTACCACCTTTCTGCAGAGGGCCTCCAAGCCCTGTGCAAACAAGCCACCAGAGAAGAAGCGTGTGTTCCTGGTGAGCCTTATCCCCTGGTGTCCCGGGGAGTAACGGCCCCTCTTACAGCCAGCCTGACAGGTTGAACAAAAAATCCACAACAAAGGGATGACTCGGTGACTTTCCCCTTTGATTTCTCTTTGCAAATTATTTGCCAGCATGTCTCAACTGCTTCAGATTTCCTCTTACTTGTGCCTTTTTGCAAAGCTGCTCTGTGGACTGCCAGTTGTCTGAGGACTGTGGGTGAAAAGGCTTGGGTTTGATCCTCTTGACAAAGCACTCAGCAGACAGTTATTGCTTACAGATTGCCTTAAGTAGATTGATAGACTAGTTTGGGTTGGAAGGGACCTTTAAAGGTCATCTAGTTCAACTGCCCTGCAGTGAGCAGGGACACCTGCAACCAGAGCAGGAGGTTTGGCTTTTGGGATTGTTTGTTCCAGATCCCTCTAGTTTCTGTCATCCTGGTTAACACCAGCAATCGTGTGGCCATGGCTGCAGCTCTTTGACTTGGTGGATGGCTTTGGAGATGCCCAGTTTCTCCATGACCAGCTCCATCCTTGCAAAGAGGTGCTGGGCACTCCTGTTGGGTGAAGCAGACAGGATGCCCAAATGGATCGTGTAGTGTTAGTTCTTTGGACATGGTGAGTGACTGGCTGTTTGTTTTTCAGTGGCAGAGTGACATATGTAGCAGTTGTATTGTGGGTTTCACACTCGATGGTTGGTTCTGAATTTGTTGTATCTATGCATTGAAGGCATCAGTTAAGAGTGCTTAGACATTCCTGGGAAGTTAATGTGAGGAAATGTTGAAAATTATGTATTTTTTTTCTATGCTGTAACTCAACCTGCAGTACCAGCTGTGCACCTTTCACCTGCAGACCACTGCCACTTGCTAAGAGGGACTGTAAAACTGTTCTCTGCTCACAGGGCTACAAAGATGATGAGTGGACTGGGGCATCTCTCTGATGATAAAAGGCTGAAAGACCTGTTTTAGCATGGAGAAGACTGAGAGGGAAACATCAATATCTAAGGGGTGGGGTTAAGGGGATGGGTCCAGTCTCTTTTCAGTGGCGCCCAGGGACAGGACAAGGGGCAACAGGCACAAACTGAAACACAGGAGATTCCCTCTGAACATGAGGAAAAACTGATTTCTTTTGAGGGTACCAGAGCCCTGGAACAGGCTGCGCCAAGAGGTTTTGGACTTCTCTGGAGGTTTTCAACACCCTCGTGGACATGATTCTGGGCAACCTGCTCTAGGTGACCTGCTTTAGCAGGGTGGTTTGACTAGATGATCTCCAGAGGTCCCTTCCAACCCCCACTAGTCTGAGTCTGTGATACAGAGGATAAAAACTGGAGCATAGCAGAGAAGGGGAGGAGTGACATTTTCCCAGCACTGCATGAGCCAGTGGGAGTGACTGTGAACAAAGCCCGGGGCTCTTGAAGCAGTGAAGCTGCTCTGCTCATACCATCCCTGCCTGATAAGAGTGAACTAAAATCCAGAGCTTCCATCACTGCTTCTTGCTCCTGGGGCTACCAGACCCTTGGCTGCTTTTCTGTAGCTTTCTTGCAGCATGGGTTGGCTGTGCTATATTGCTGCCTTAGGTGCAGTGTTGCAAACAACAGACTTCTCTGAGCAATGAGGACCGAGATGCAAACCTCAGCATTGTTACCCTTGGAAAAATGTTGAAACTGAGGATCTGTAAGTGGAATGTCTGTGGCTCACTTTTCCTGGTGATATTTGTCCTATGTCATTTATTTTCCTCTACTTCAAAGCAGTAGCCTCTCCAAACTGCTGGCTGCTCTGAGCCAAAACCAAGTGTTGTGGAAGAACTGTGTTTTCTTTTTTTTTTTTTTTTTTAAAGGTCACAGCAGGGTTGAGCTGAACACAAAACATCCATGTGTGCTCCTCTCACTTTGATCACAGAGTACTTCTTACTCTTGGAGAGCGTGCATGAAGTGTGTGGAGAGGGGCTGATCTCACCATGAAATTCAGAGGCTGGAGTGGACACCTGCGTCTCTGCTGAGGTTCATTGGTGAGGGACAGGCATTGCAGCAAGGTACAGCTGGTGCCCAAACATGTTACCAAATAATGAGAACCTGTTGACTGAAGCTAAATGTAGACATGAAATGGCGATTACTGGAAAGCAGAGCGAAGGTATTTGAAGTCCTTGCTGTTCCCCACCAGCAGATGCAAAGTATGAGTTCTCTTGTGGTTCTCACTGTTTTGAGTCATTTCAGTGTCTCCATTGCTGCTCTGGGTCTCCATCAAATACCAATTATCTGAATTCTTGAACCTCATCTTCAAGGCTGCCCAGAGCCTGGACCTGAGATATCCTATAACACAGCTGACCTTTTAAATACTGGAACATGGTGATAAGGTCTCCCCTAAGCTTGCTTTTCTTAAAGTTGAAGGACCTCAGTTCTCTGAGCCTTTCCTCATATGGCAGCTTCCCAGTGTCTGTGGCCCTTCTATGGACCCTTTCCAGCCTGCCCACATCTTTTTTATATGGAGGGGACCAAACCTGAACACAGCATTCCAGCTGTGGCCTAACAAGTGCTGAGTAGAGTGAGATAATGACTCTTCATCTCTGCTGGTGATGCCCTTGTTGACGTCACCCAGCATCCTGTTGGCTTTCTTTGCCACTGCAGCACACTGTTCTCTCTGAATGTGTAGTCCGCCAGACAGGACAACAGGCCTCTTTCCACAGAGCTGCTCTCCAGCCAGGTAGATCCCAGCCTGTGCTCCACTCCTGGATTACGTTCTCCCAGATGTAAAACCTTACACTTGTCCGTGTTGAAGTTCATCAGGTTCTTTTTAGCACACAATTCCACCCTATGCAAGTCTTCTCGCAGGGCACCTCTCCCTTCCAAAGTGTCCACTTCTTCACTCAGTTTGGTCTCATCAGCAAGCTTCATCAGGGTACACTTGATCCCATCTTCCAGATCACTTATGAAGATGTTAAATAGCACTGAGCCCAGTATCAACCCCTGCGAACCCACTTGTGGCAAGTTGCCAGTTTGAAAAGGAGATGATTGCCACCTGGCCTTTTAGCCAGTCCCCCACCCACAGCATGGGCCACTTAACTAGACTGTAACACATTAGTTTCCGTAGGAGAAGGTTATGGGAAGCTATATTGAAAGCCTTGGGGAAATCTACGTAGAAAATCACAAGCTTTCTCCGAGGTAGAAGGTAACCATCAGCATCTGTCCCTTCTTAAATGGGACAGTGATGTAATGGGTAAACTCAGGGCTGGTATCTCCCAGCTCCTTCCCATTTTACCATTAAACGTTGCCAACAGCTTGTCAGCTTTTCACTCCCCAACTCATGTATCTGTAAATGTGCTTGTCAGCTGCACTCCTGGAGAAGCTCCACTTCTCACTGCAGCTTTGTCACAGTGCATTCCTGGAGTTGAAGGAGGTTTGCAGTGAACGCGTAGCTCTCCCTGAAGTGCACAGGGATGATCCAAAGCTAATGGCCACCATGAAAACAGAATACAAGAAATAGGATATTTCTGTTTTTATTACTCTTTCTTTTTACCAGTTAGAACTTCAAGGAAAGTCTTTCTTGAGACAATCCACCTTTGTTAAGGAATCTTAGAATCACAGAATGGTTTGGGTTGGAAGGGACCTTTAAAGGTCACCTAGACCCACCCCCCTGCAGCAAGCAGGGACATCTTCAACTAGAGCGGGTTGCTCAGAGTCCCATCCAACCTGATTGTGAATCTTCTCTGACTTATTCTGGCAATTCATGTGAATGTAAATCAAGCAAGTACGCATCTCCAAAAAACTTGTTGCCTCCTTCAGAGCAGACCTATGAAGCACATCATCCCTCTGCAGAGGTTTTGGTACATCTCGCACACCCTGCTGTGGGTTCAGTGCAATAATCCCAGCCTGCAGTGCCAGTTCTGCTGTGCCTGCTTGCCACCGTCTGTTGGAGCTGAAGCACCAGGTTACAGACTGCACAGTTCACTCAGCAGTCTTCTGTTAGTTCCTTTACACCTCTTGGGTAAATACCATCTGATCCCCCTGGTTTGCAACTGTCTCATCCGTGTTTTCAAAACCATCTGTTGTCAGTTCTGTCCAATAACCTTCTCTGACACATTCCTGGAGTTGAAGGAGGTTTGTCCTCAAATTGTGGTACTCAAACCTGAAGTGGAGCCATGAGCTGAGACCCCACGAGTGCTGAGGAGAGCAGCAGTCTTACCTGATGGCTTACAGAGGACAAGATTCCTTGTTATACATCCCATTATATATGGCTTTTTTTTTCACAGCAGCATGGTACTGCTGCCTCATTCTCATCACGTAATGTAGTATTTCTCCTCTTCCTACCCCATCTTTTCTGCTGCCTCATATCATTTTTAGGCCTATTTGGTAACTGATTTGTTGGAGACATCTTTGGTTTGTTAGAACTGGTTTGCTGATAGTGAAAGGCAGTGAACTGATGGGTTTATAGATGTCTGGCTTGTTTCAAAGCATGGAAGGTACAATAGTGATGTGAAAGCGCTATATACGTGCCCTGGACTCAAAGAAGCTCCAAAAAGGAGAAAAGTGTGTTGCAGCATTTGTGATTTTTTTTTTTTTTTCCTCTCAGTTGGTGCTTGGTTGTAGGTATTCTTGTGGTGTTTTGGTGGCATGGGTCTTTTTTTTTTCCCCCTTCCTGTTTGTTTGTTTGAGTGTTTTGTTCCAAAAAGAGGAAACCATTTTCAAGCTAGATGCCCCCACATGGGTTCTTCTCCCATTAAAACCAGATCTGGGCTCTCCAGTCCTTTAAGCAGAGCACAACAGTGTAGTAAAAGCATAGCTGCCCTGGTGTGAGTGAGATTGTGAGGGCCCAGGGAGGAAGCTGGCTGAGCATGGTGGTGTCCCCCAAGGTCTCCTGCTAGGAGCAGAGATGTGCTCAGGCTGTGTGAGGGGAATGCAGGGATGTAGAGCAGAATTTGCAGGCAGACGAGGAGCACAAACCATCTGTGATCCAGTTGCCCCGTCAGGCTGGGCATGGTGTGTGGATGGATGGTGCCCTTGTGTGCAGGTGGACAGATGGCACACTGCTCCCCAGCTCCCACCACGACCTTCAGCACTTACCTCCATCACTCGCTGCGTGCCTTTGGCTTTACGAGGCCAGGTGGGGAAGGACTGCAATGGTATAGGGTTGGTACGAATGGAGCTCAGCTGTCGTGAGTGGATGATTTCATGCTGGAGGCATCAGGATTTGGGGCTAGGAGACCCAGGTGGACAAGCAGAGGTGTTGCCAGTGGGAACTGTGCTGGCTGACAAGGTTCTTTGAGCCCCCTCACAGGGACCCCATGGGGCAGCACAGCCCTGGGCTCTCTGAGAGGCAAAATTGGGCCATCCTTGGTGATGTAACCCAAACATGCTGGGGAGCAGAGCCCTTCAACAGGAGGCAGTGCCCAGCTCTGGGCAATGCGATGCTGCCCTGCCTGCGACTTGGAGCCTTCCCAAGAGGCTGTCAGTCACCATCACTGGCCCTGTTCTCACTCACACACAGTATTATCTCTACCCGCTGCTGCAAATTGTCTCTGAGCAATCCCTGATCTGTCAGCATCGCCTACCCACTCTCAGATGTCACCAGCCCCCGCTGCTGCCCTGCTCGGTAACGTGTCTCTCTGAAATGTAATAATTCATTAAGTTGAGCTTAACTTTTTTTTTTTTTTTCCCCTCCCCTCTCTGCCTCCCCTTCCTCCTTCTAATGGACAAAAGCAATTAAGCTCCATTAGGGATCAAGCATGTGGGAAGCATCTCCCTTGGAAACACAGCTGCACAGGCCTTGTCCCTCCATGTGTGTGGCACCAGCTTCTTGCAAATTAAGGCTCTGTGAGCAAACAGTTGGGTAGGAGATAAATGGTGTTCAGCAAGTGGGGCACTGGAAAAGATGTTCCCATCCCCTCCTCCGGGAAAAGGTGATTTGAGGCTCAGCTGGTTTTTCTGTCTGGGTTTCATTGTGGACATGTGATGATGGCTTCTCTCATCATGCAGCAAGAGGAGATACCAGTCTCAAGAGAGGACCTGGAAGACAGAGGGGGATGGGCTGGAGAGGTGACAGAGAGTGTAAAGCAGGGAAAGGTTTCCAGGTGCTTCCAGGTACAGAATATACCTGCAGGATTCTGCTGGCAAAAGTTCTGTGCAGGCGCTGGCTGGCATTAGATAATGGCAGAGGTTCAACATATGGGAGGACCAATGGACCAAACTAGAGGAAGAGGGGCAAGTTCCCCACTAACTCTGGCTGCATATGGCATCTAATTTTCTGACATCCCAAATTTGCAAACAAAGGCTGGTGAAGGATGATGGCACAACCAAAATGGTCCTGCCTTTCCTCCTGCTAGGGCAAGAGGGGTTTTGGCATGGCATGGCCAAAACTGGGAATGCATTTCACTGTTGGCTGTGGGAGGCCCTTCCTTCTCCCCTATATCCTCCCACCTTCTTTCCCTGCACTTAGGCTGCTTTTCTCTTCCTTACCTTTTGTTCTCTCTCCCTTCCCTGCCCTAGGAAAAAAGTCTCATTTCAGTCTGAAAGCCAGCAGTGGAAGGGGGAGTCATTTGATGCTTAATGCCAGAGCGGCAGGAAACTTCACCTTCCTGGGGTGGAATTAAAAACGCTTGAATTGTCTGGGGATCTTAAACAAGAGGTGCAGGGAACATTCAGGGTTTTTCACACAAACACACACGCACACACACATGCGAAAGCCCACACAGCATTAAGGGTGTAATAGCTCAGCTTGGGTAATGCACTTGAACTCTCTCTGCAGCAGACAGACCAATTCTTTCAGTTCTTTTGAATATTTTTTTTCTTTGAGGCTGGAGATTGCTGCTAGTCTCCAGGGAGAGAGACATTTGTCTTGCAGAGAAAACGGTGCCATTTATTCGTCACAATCTCACTTCCCTCGGAGCATCCTAGGACCAGGAGGGGCTTGAGGGCACGGGCTGGTTTCCTCTGTGTAACTGTGGCCACCGAGGCTCAGGGATGGGACGGGGAGCTGCAGCCAGCAGTCTGCATCCCCCTGATGTTGTTACAAGGAAGGGGTGCTGGGGGAATGTCTGGTGTGAGGGATACTCCCAGTGTGCAAATGTGAGCATGAATAGAGGGGTAACACATGCACACAGAGGCCCCAGGTACGTGATGTGTGCAAGCACAAGGTGTGGGATCTCCTGGAAGTAGGTCCAGCCATGATGTCTTACATATAACCCATGGCATGGGTGGGAGGTTATCTACATTGCAACCCCTCTGTTTCTTGCCAAAGATTTCCATTTCTCTGTGTGTGTGTGATGGCCTTGGCACATATGCTTAGGGCTTCAGGTGCTTCTTCATACAGAGTGGGGGGAAAACCCACATGGATCTTCTGCATATGGCCACAGGTGTGTGTAAACCAGGAAACAGACCATGCATGGTCTTGTGTTTTAATCACACGTGGGAAGGTATATCTAGTCCTAGCTATGTATAGGCATCTTTGCATGGCTCTAGGCTGGGCTCTAGGTGAAATCCTCTGTCTTATGTACTGAGGAATGTGTTTATGTGTGTGCTTGAGGGTGCACATGAGCACATGGATGCTATGGTACCTCTATGCACCACGTGTGCTAGGGACCACATGAGCAGTAGGTGATGTGTTAGCTCTGGCCACCGTTGCTCGGTGTTTGACTAGCCCTGGCCTGCACAGAGCCCGTGTGGTGCTGCCTGCCCTCCTGCCTGCTGCAGAGCTCCGACAAGCTTTTATCTTTCTCTGGGCTGGTCATTATACCCAGACAGTTTGCATGAGACACTGAAGTCCAGAGAAGGATGACAGGGATGTCCCAAGTCCTGGGCAAATACTCTTAGGAGAGGCTGGAAATAGAAAGGATTCAGAAGTAAAGACATGGGACAGGACCTGCTCTTTTCCATCCCCTTGGTTCTGGCACTTCCTACAGTGCCCAATTTTTATTCCCTGAAGGGACACACAGAAGCTGAGGTGGTTCTGGAGTCGGGTTGTGCTGGGAGCATTCTCCCCATATGGCAGCAGCTCCCACCTGGGGCATGTAGGGCTGAGTGACCGAGCAGGGGCTTTGCTGGTGTGCATCCATGCTCTCCTTCCTGCAAAGAAGCTTCTCCTCTTTTCTGATTGTACACCCATCCCTTTGCCATGCTTTGGCTGGAGATGGCCTTGCGTCTCTCCAACATTCACCAGCACCCCTTGACTCATGCTCATCCTTGGTCCCTGCCTCACCTCCCAGCCTCCCACTTACCCACCTGCCCCCCAGCCACGTTCTCACCAGCCACCTCTGCCCTTCCTCAGGGAGTTTGCCAAAGAGCGTGAGCGAGTGGAGAACCGCCGAGCCTTCATGAAGCTGCGGCGCCAGCAGCAGATCGAGCGAGAGCTCAACGGCTACCGGGCCTGGATAGACAAAGCAGGTAAAGGCTGGTAGGCTGGGGGGGCTCCCGGGGGGCCAGCAGGCACCACAGGTCATGCCAAGTGGTGAGGATGGGAGGGGATCTCTGACCATCATCCAGTGCAACCCCAAAGTTGCACAGGTGCTCCCATGGTAGCGTGGGGTGTGTGGGTATAGTGTGATGGTCTGGCCAAGCTGCAAGCGAGGACATCGCCAACAGTTGCTGAAACCTCACATTCGTGGCGTGAAACTATCGTATTTTGGACAGGAGGCATCTTACATCTTCAGGGGAGGCTGTGAGCTTTGCTCTGCAGTGGCTTCCTTTCTCTTGATGTTTGCCGGAGTCCCCTGCAGTGGTGGGCAATGGGAAAGTAGAGCAGTGAATGATGACAGTGGTTTTGCAGCTAAACCTGCTCCTGGAGCAATCTGGAGGGGATGCACTTGCTGGTTCTCACCTTGGGGCTCCTGGACCCGGGCAAGGGCTGGGGATGATGGAGGTTTCCAAGCTTCTTGCTGACGCCCAGCTAGGTGCAACAGCCCATGGGTGATGGTCCCCAGACTGCCACAGCCTGTGTCCCTGCTTGCCCGTTGTGGGGATCAGGCCAGTGTGTTCGGCTCTCAGGGGAGAAGATTTATATTTCCATCTAGCATTCAGACTTGAAAAAGTGCAGGTATCTTGAAATGAGCCATGAGCCCCAGACCTCAGCTTTGATCCTGGGCTGGGACATTAAGCCCCAGACCTGTCTATGTTGTCTGACTTCTTTAGTAGGGTTAATTACAGTGGAGGAAGAAGGGTTGATTACAGGTAATTTTTACTTCTGATGTAATGAGTGGTAGCTACCCCTTGCCACCCTCCAGAATTGTGCTTTTGGACACTTAACCAATACGTGACAAGAGTTTGCAACCTAGAATGGCCACCTCAAGGCTGGACTAAGTGGTTAAGTAGAAAGCAGTGAGGTGGGATGTGTTCAGCGAACAATGTCTTGTCTCCTGATGCTGAACTGTGTGTTTTGCGTAGAGGAAGTCATGCTGGCTGAAGAGAACAAAAATTCTGGGACCTCAGCCTTAGAAGGTAAGACAAGCAATGTTCTACCCAAAAACCTGCCTGCCCTTCCTTCTGTCTGCCTGTAGCTGGAGGCCGAAACCCTCCAGCTGTGATGGGAAGCCTGGGAATGCCCCAGTGGGGTCTGCAGCCCAAGAGAGGGATGTGAGGGGGTGAATTGACAGCATAACCCTTGAGAGAATGTGGAGGCCAGGAGGTGTCTGGTCCCACGCAAAATAGCGCTGGACTAGGGTCACCTGGATATCTCCATCCTGTTAGCAGACACGAGTTAGCCAAGTACTGATGATCAAGTCCTGGACTAATGAGCTGCCTACTGTGGCAGAGTTGGGCCACCATAGCTCCAACACCCGTCCCTCTTCCCTTCCCAGTGCTCAGGAGAGCCACCATCAAAAGGAACCGGACGGATGCCATGAACCGTGACTCAAGTGACGAGCACTGTGTTGATATCTCCTCTGTGGGTGAGCGGAGGCTGGCGCAGAGAAGACCTCTTCATCCAACTTTGGGTCAGTGCAGTTTGGAGCTTGCTTCCCCACAGCCTCTGCCAGCTTATTGAGTTGCCAGGGTTGCACCCATCATGTGGAGACAGTTACAGATCAGCCATCGCTGCTAGTTTGGCACCTCCTGCCCCTTCTGCCACATGAAAACTGTCTGGATAAGTTGTGTCCCATAGAAGCAGTGTCTGTGAACCATCTGTCCTGTCTGGTGTTGCAGGGAAGGCTGCAGCAACCAACTCCTCTTTTTGCCTTGACTGGAATACCCAATTCCTTCTTCCCTCTCTTCTTCCCTTAGGTAACCCCTTGAGTCACTCTGGCCTCAAAGGTGCCAGAGTGGATGGTGCCTCTTACTTACGGCACAAGGAGCGACTCCTGCGCATCTCTGTTCGCCACATGGTGAAATCCCAGGTCTTCTACTGGATCGTCTTGAGCCTGGTGGCTCTCAACACGGCTTGCGTGGCCATCGTCCATCACAACCAGCCAGCCTGGCTCACCCACTTCCTCTGTGAGTCCTGGGGCTTTGTGTAAATGTGAGAGCACACCTTCTGCAACCTTCTTATCTCTGGTGGCCAGAGGTTGTAGCATGCTCTTGCTCCTTGTTCCAGGGCACATGGGGATGAATCCCACTAGAGTCATGCTGATATGGCACTGACTGGAGAATAACCTGAACTATATTCAGTGTTGATAACAAAGGACCACATACAGCTGTTTAATTCTGATTTGCCCTTGGCCCTGTGGCCACTGATGGATGTCTTAGCCCTGTTGGAGGAGTTTTACAGGTCTCATGCCCTTCAGGTCCAATGTATTTGTCAATAGAGAGAAACAGTCTGCAGATCTCAGCTTGGTTTATCCTAAAATTGTGAACAATGGTGATGGAAAACTTGCTGGACATCCATCTTTGAATGCGCACAGGCAATTGCTGGAGAGGTGTGCATTTGCAGGTACGGGGCTGGTCATGGGAGAACCCCACAGTTAAAAATTTTGGTGCGGAGCATGGCATGGAAACATCAGGCTTGAAACCAATTACTAGAGCATCAGTTCTAGTAAGTAAGCATCAGAGCAGCCCACTGTGGGCTGTGGTACCGGGCCAGGTCTCAGAGGCAGTACACCCGTATCTATTCTAGCACGGTGCTAACGGCAGAGCAGCGTGGTCAACCCCGCAGCAGCCGTGAGTTACTGCTGAGCTGCTGCAGCAGGGACAGTGCTGCCTTCTCAGCCATGTTATTCTTACTCACCTTGAGAACCTCCCCATCAAGCATCGGGCTTGCCCAAACCTGCATTAGAACTCTCAGGCCTGCTGGGCTCCCAGCATGCCATGGTGTGGTACAGCAGCTGGTTGTGGTGAGAAGCATCTTCTAGACAAGGTGAAGAGCCAGACTCTTGCCTGCTAATGTTCATGAAATAGCTGGAGAAGCTTTTTACCAGCTCTTGGCTTTTCAGCTTGGTTTCCTTGGCCAAGTTCCAACCGTGCAATGATTTAAATCCAGGTTGCTAATATTACCTTACAGTGTCCTGTGGTTAATGTCTTTGCAAACACCTCAACCACCATTGTATAATGCTAAAGAGCTGCTCTGCTCCATGCCAGCCATCTCTGGTCTTGTCAAACCCCTGGCACACTGGTGCACCTACCCTGAAAGATTAACTTGTGGGGTGGGTGCTCTGTTATATACAACTTAGATCTTCATAAACAAGCTTCCCTCACCCCAAGCCCTGATTGCTGTAGGAAGCAGCATGGTCCTTGACTTAAACCAACTCTGTGATGTGCTATGAGGGCTACAGGTGGATGCATGCAGGATGCCCTTCACAGTTTGGTGCCCCAAGGTAGTGCATCTGGGTTTTCTCTTTCAGACTATGCAGAGTTCCTGTTTCTTGGGTTATTCCTACTGGAGATGTCCTTAAAGATGTATGGGATGGGGCCACGCCTTTACTTCCATTCTTCCTTCAACTGCTTTGACTGTGGGGTAAGTGGCCCCAGAGATGCTGTGAGTGGAGGGGGAGATGTTTGGCAGGTGTCTGCAGCACAAGGCACCAAGGAGGAGAAGAACAGCATGGCCCTTGAAGTGGTCAGGAAAACTCTTTCTGCTGGGACAGCATGTCCATGTCATATTGAGATGCCAGGTCTTGGGCAGGGCGGTGGCTGTCTCATCTTCAGGTGCTTGAAAGTTTCCTGCAACAACACATCTTGAGCGTGTCTTTGACTCATGGTTGTGTCTGCTTCTCAGGTCACAGTGGGAAGCATCTTTGAAGTGGTTTGGGCTATCTTCAGGCCAGGAACCTCTTTTGGGATCAGTGTCCTACGAGCCCTTCGTCTCCTGAGAATATTTAAAATAACCAAGTATGTACCAACCACCACCCTTCACCTTGGTCTGTGTCTGGCCCAGATCCAGTAACTCCTGCTTTCCTGTTGGCATCACTGAGTGCTCCAGCACTGTCTCTTTATTCTAGGTACTGGGCATCCCTGAGAAATTTGGTGGTGTCACTGATGAGCTCCATGAAGTCTATTATCAGCCTACTCTTCCTGCTCTTCCTCTTCATTGTAGTCTTTGCCCTCCTGGGAATGCAACTGTTTGGAGGCAGGTAGGTTGTTTTAAGTCTAGGGAAAGGAATTTCTTGGTGGTAAGACCCACTTAGATGCCTAGGAAGACTGTAGCCTTGCCACTCAGCCTGCTGCTAACAGTGGTTCCTCTCCCATTCCAAAGTCCCTGCTCAGGAAGATGCCTCTGGGATGTGTGGATCTTTCTGGTCAGGACATCTTTTGGATTCTGGCACCAAATGCTCAGGAGACCTTCCTTAATGTAGAGAAAAGTCCTCCTAAGCACAAGAGTACTGATAGAACATCAGACAGGGGTTTGATTACCTTGGTATTCCAACCCATTTGTGTCCTCCTGGTTCCACTTCCAGGTTTAACTTCATGGATGGGACGCCATCAGCCAACTTTGACACTTTCCCTGCAGCCATCATGACGGTGTTCCAGGTAGGAGCTGGGCTGCAAAGGGACACAACCAAAGGGATTTGGGACTCTCCACTCTCTTGCACCTGGCTGGAAGAGGCTCTTTAAACCAAACGAGTTCCCCTCCGTCCTGTTAAGATATAACTCGTTTCCTTGCTCTCCTCCCATATAACAAAGTAGATGGCAAGAGACTGAAACTCTTCCATCTTCTGTTATGCAAGGTGGAAGAGTTTAAAAACTCTTCTGAGGAGACCCAAATCCTCAGCAGTGACTGACATCATCTCCCCCAGGTGCTGCAGCTGCAAGCTGGGTTACCCACTGCACAAGGTCTCTGTGCTTGGCTCCATGCGTTGACGGGATAGATTGAGGGGGTTGTCCAGGTGACGAGGAGGTGAGGGTGACAGAGCTGCTGGCTTGCTTCCCTGCAGATCCTGACGGGTGAGGACTGGAACGAGGTGATGTACAACGGCATCCGCTCCCAGGGAGGCGTTCGCTCAGGCATGTGGTCCTCCATCTATTTCATCGTCCTCACCTTGTTTGGAAACTGTATCCACCTGGCTGCTGTGCTTTTAGTGGAGACAACCCTGTCTCACCTGCCTCTCTAGGGGTAACCCCCTCCTCACCCCCTGCTCCTCTTCAACTCCTCTCCCAGTTGAGCGAGACCCATCACACGTGCAGCAGCTCTGGATATTCCAAACACAGAGAAGGAGCTGTCTGGAGGTGCACTGAGGGCTGTATGGGTGGGATGGGTGAGGAGTTTGTCCCTTTGGCTGCTCCTCATTGAACTGGTGAGGAGCCATCCAGAGCTACCGTGCCGTGGTGGCTGCAGACACCCATGTCCTTAACATGTGCCTTGTGCATCCTTAGCTGCTCACAGATACTCTGCTGAACGTGTTCTTGGCCATTGCAGTCGACAATCTGGCCAACGCTCAGGAGCTCACCAAGGTACGTCCTGGTTGTTTCTTTTCCTTCTCTTGCTGGTGTGAAAATAGTGAAGCATGAGGCTAGCAGGAGAGGCACTGGGAGCACTGCTTGTGACTGTCCTACTCCAGAGCTGTGGCCACATTGTCCCTTAGCTCAGCCTGTCTTGAAAAAGAGGTTGGGTCAAATTAGAAATGGAGGCTCTTTCTCCAGGAAGGTACATAGGGTGATCCTCTGAAACACAAACTCTTATTGACCAGCAATATGATTCTAACTGGTTAGACTGATTCGGGAAAGTTCTCAGGCCTGTCAGTCTCATATCTCTCCAGGAACACCCACACCTTCCCATCAAGTGTGGTTTAACTGTTTCTCCATTGAAGCTCCCCAGTTTCGTTTGCCTCCAGTCAGATTGAGATAACCCTCATCTATCTGATGGGACCTGATGAGGGACAGTTATTTGTCCGATCACTCTGGAGATGTGGAGCAGGAAGTGCTTTCCAGTGCTGTCAGTATTTATTCCCTTCATGCTCACAAGGCAGTGGACGTGATTTAGGATGCAGTTTAGGATGGTGCTTGAGAAGGTTATTTGGCTTAGCTTGTTTTTAAGACCATACTGAGAAATATTGGGGGAATTTTAAAATTTTGGGGCACCATCTGGATGGATAATGGTGAGTAGGGAATTGCTGCAAGGGTTGTTGCTGCTCTCAGAGGGAACCAGTTATCCTTCAGTGCCCGTTTCTTTTGCAGAGCCCATGCCTATTACTCAGGTCCTTGGGATTTCCTGAGAGGCTTCCCAGCCGGTGTAAATCTGACCCGTTAGCAGCAAAAAAAAGTGGGGCATGGTGCTCTTTTGCCTGAGGGGTACGTGTGGGGGTCCCTGTCCTCCCGCAGCGGGTACAGGTGGCACTTCCAGGGGCTGCTGACTGCCTCTGGGGTAAGGGGGGGAGCCCCGCTGAGTACCAGGCAGCATCAATTAAGGGAGTGCTGAGTTTTTGAAAAGGCTGAATGCACACTAATGACTCCTAATGACTTTTTTTGCTCCGGAGACACAACCGTACTCATTAAAGCAATGTGATCTCTGCCGGGGTCATTCATGGATGCCTTGCCTCCTACTCCATGGGGGGATGCCTGTCTCACCCCTGCAGCTGTGAAGAAGGGAGGGCTGAGCTGGGCTGGGCTGTTTGGGGCTGTTCTAGCATGCACAGCCCAGCCCTTTCCTGGAGTGGGCTGGCTTCACTTACTTATTTAAGTAGCGCTGACACCTTCACTAAGATCTGGTATGGTGGGGAAGTTGCATCCCCTTAGTAAAATAAAGGCTGTCTCTGCAAATGCAGGTGCCTGCTCCCTTTTTCTCCCACACCTCTTGGTATCTAAGGTATGCATCCCTCGCTGCCTCCAATGGCTCCACCTTTCCTTGAAACCCCAGCATCTCACTAAGCAACTCCCCTCTTTCCTCTGCAGGATGAGCAGGAGGAAGAGGAGGCCTTTAACCAGAAGCACGCCCTTCAGAAAGCCAAAGAAGTCAGCCCCATGTCTGCCCCAAACATGCCTGCTATCGAGTAAGTGGCCTCTACCACCACTGCCTTAGTGCCCACCCCCAGCCCAGATGGGCTTCTCAGCAGGGTGAGGAGCTGACGTGGAGCCAGGCATGGCTGGTTGTGGGGCTGCCACAAGAAAAAGGGGTCACCATGTGGGTTGACGCCCTCTTTGGGTGTCTTCCTGAGGATGGATGGAGATCTAGGAACGTGTTCCCTGCAAGAAGTGGCACTTTCGGAGAGGTGTCGAAGGGAGGACCAGGACCTGGGCTTGTCCTCCCCTGACTCAAGCAGCAGCCTCAGTGCTTGGACATAACAGAAATCCACTAGAAGCTTTCTGCCCGAAATATACAGCTTGAACACCCAAGGCTGATGTTAGGGGTGGGCAAGGAGGGTGGGGAGGAGGAAGGTATCTCAAGTTTTTCTTGAGGAGGGGTGATATTTGTTCCTGGGGAGCGTTTCTTCGTGGCAGAGCTGCCAGGGCTGTGGGACAAGAGAACAGCTGTGTCACAAATCTCCCTCAGGCTCCTTCCCTGGTAGCAAATGCAGTTATGAGAGATGGAATGGGTTTGTGAAACCACATTTGATTGTATAGAAATTCGATTTGGGCAAGAAAAAAAGCCCCAAACCATATAACCCCCTGGCATGGTGTTAAGGAGCCTTGCCTCTGCGTTTCAGCCAAAGAAAATTCTGTTTTTTCCGTTCTAGACATCTTTTTTCCCTTTATTTTGCAGTGTCATATGGTCTAAATCACATAAAACTTTCAAAGTCAACATTGGAACGAGACATTTTGATTTGTTTCCCAAAACAGTACATTTCAGTACGGCTGAAAGGATTATTTTTTTTCGTTCTTTTTTTATAGAATCCCTTCCCAGGGAATTTTAGGTTTCGTTATGCTTTGAAACCCAGCCAAGCTTGTACATGGCAGAATCTCTTGCAGATTTGCTGAGAGAAACCGCTGTCTTCAGCCGAACCCTGATAACGGGAACGGGCTCCCCCCTGGATTGGCAGCAGTGGGATGCAAAGGTCCCCCAACCCTGCAGGACCCAAACCCACTGGGTTTAGTGGCAGCAGGACCTGGGGGTACTTTTAAGCCCTGCCTGGTCTCCCAGCAGCCACAGATGTCACCTGGATTTGAGGGTGATGGGATGTTCCTATTAAATCTGTGCCTGGCCAGATACTGTGGCAGGGGGGATGTTATGGCAGAGTCTGTGTGTCATGACTGTCCCTAGCTACCAGTGGGAACGTGTTGGATAAAGTAAGGGAGTAGAGGGATTTAGGCTACAGAAGAGGCTGGAGAATGGATAGAGAGGGGAAAGGAAGAAGAGGAGATGGGCCATATTATGACACTAAAGGACTTGCCCACACTGCACATTTCTGCTAGTTTTCTAGGCATTGTCAGATACAGCTGGTTAAGAAAAAGAGATATCTTTAACTTTTTGTCATTGTTCTAGTGGCATTTAAATGGGAGATGTTGATATTCACAGATCTTTTTTCCAGCTCCTCCCTTTCATCAGGGTGGATAGTGTGAGAGGAAGGGAAGTGAGCGTGATGCCAGGGGGGTGACTATCTTCAGCATCGGGTCTGATGTGCTTTTGGTGTTCCTGCACTGATGCCAGCAGCCGGGCAGGGACGGTGGGGACACCACAGCAAAGGGCACGCGAGAGCAGAGCTGGCACTGAAGGGCTGTTAGAAACGTGGAGCGGTGGAGCC
>NW_008596765.1:769-1091 GCF_000691845.1 Merops nubicus | reverse complement strand
GGCTTCCTCTCTCCGTGGGTACCGGGCGCGGGCAGGTTCGGTACAGGCGCTCCTGCCTGCGGAGAGGTCCGGCGCTGCTGGCGGGTGAGTGCTGCCACGTGGCCAGGCTGGCGGGGGCGGCTGCGGTGCCGAGGGGAGCATTGTATTTGTACATGGGCGCCGGCGCGCAGATGGCTCGGGGCTGCTTGGCGCGTGGGTGGCCAGATGGACGCATGCGGACGCTGTCATGTGTTGGTGCCTAGCGTGGTGCGTGGATGCCTTTGAAGGCTCGGCCACTTGCTGCGGGGATGGAGGCGGGACCCTGACAACCACACTGGGGTTT
>NW_008596765.1:0-689 GCF_000691845.1 Merops nubicus | reverse complement strand
CCATCTCACCTGCGTGTGCTCTGCGGGCATGCAGGAGCTCGGTCCCTTGAGTTTGGAGTATTTTTGCTTGCGTGTCCTGCACAAGGACACGTGGTATTTGCAAAAAAAGCACAAACCTGTAAATCACTGCATGCACATTAGCATCTCTCGTGGCTGTTTGCTTGGAGCTGTGCATATCTGAATCTTTTCTGTGCTGATACAAAGCATAAAGCCTTGAATCTCCTCAGCTGCCTGCAGCTGGTCGGAGTGAAGGGCACTGAGACCCCTGTTAAGATTTTCTGTACCTAGGCTCCCCAGGTAACAGAGGCTTTGGGGCATCTCAGCCCTGGGCTCGTGCCTTGCTTCTATTGGGGAGCTTCATATTCCCCTCTGCAGTATCAGGACAGCACCAACCCACAGCAACGGTCCTGAGCAGCTCGGGGCTGGCCTGATACATCATTTCCCCTTTCAAATGGCCACATGTTGCTCAGAAGAGTGAATCTGGAGCAGTTCAAAAGAGTTGTTAAGTATCCAAGGGTGTACTGGAGCTTCTGAGGGGCTGCAGCCCGCACCGCTCTCCCTGTGTCGCTGCTGCACAGCTGCCTGGTGCAGGGAAGGCTCCATGGCCATCGCAAAATGGGTCACGGAGCGCGGGCATGAGCGGCAGGCAGCTCATTCCTGGTGCGTGAAGGTGTACGTGCAGGGTGTTC
>NW_008596764.1:2345-33266 GCF_000691845.1 Merops nubicus | reverse complement strand
GGGCTCTGCTCACCACAACACTCATCCCATGTCTCTAAGGTGTGCTGCCACAGTGGAGACCTACAGCTACCTCTGTGCAACTGAAAATTCTTACTAACAGAAGACTGAGGATCAGGTCATCGGGGCCCACAAGTATCTGTTTTTCAAATGTACAGGTGTTTGGGAAACAGCTATCACAAGGTGCAATCCAAAAGACAGGATGAGCTTATCTAGCTGTTCCCTGCTACCAAAATGGGGTGTCCTCACCTCAGCACAACCTGCCCTGCTAAGCTGTGTGTTCCCACTGCTGGTCCTCCCACTCACTGGATGCCTCCAGGGGCAGATTCAGCTCATTAACCTGGCACAAACTCACCCAGCAAGAGGTTACATCTTTCTTCTGCCAAATTAACATGCTGAAAGAATCTTTGGACCTGGTGTGCATTGAAGGTGATTCAAAGGACCGGAGCAGGGATGGAGGGACCCCCTGCAGCAAGAGGGATGTGGCATGTGTGGGGCTGTGGCCACGGGCCCTGGAGGTGCTGACCCGTGACAGGTTAGACCCCGGTGACTGAACGTGTTGGCACCTACTGGTGTCACCACCCTGTTCCCTGCAGGCTGCCAAGCCCACAGGTAGTGGCGGTGGCATATGCTGGGCTGTACAAGGTGCTGCTGTTCGTTGCCTGGTCCAGTTTTCAAGAACATGTCTGGTGGCAGTGATATTGCAATCACTTGCTGAATGCACAAGCTTGCCTGGATAGTGGGATTTGATGTAGGTTTGCAGGACATTTCTCACTGCATTAGAGAAATGAAGACCAGAATCTATGAGTCTGCTGTAGGTTTTTATTGGTGTGCCTCAAGCAGAGGATGCTACAACGTGGGCCAGGTTCATGAGCTGAATCTGCCCACAGAAGTGCCCAGTGAGATGTCTCTGCATGGTGGTGTGGCTCTCGGCACCCCTCTCTGTGGGAGCGATGGAGGCTGCCCAGCCTGGCCACTGGGGCATTGCACTGGGAGAAAGGACTTGGCAACTCTTCTAATTCCTCAAAGCTCAGTGCCTGCATGAAGGCACGGTGTGGATGGAGAGAAGCTGCTGAAGCAGCAGCGAGGAGCAGCCCAGAGGGACAGTGTGGTTTCAGCTGGGCCACAGGGACAACAGCCTGCGTGCTTGGCCAGATGATGTGAGTGGAAAAAGGAGTGGGAAGGGGAGGAGGGGAATGCTAAAGCTTTCCCTGCCACTGCCGGGAACAAGCGGCTCTGCAGCTCCACCGCCCAGGGGTGGGAGGCAGCCCCCTGCCAGAGGCTGGGCCCACCCTCTCCATCCTCACCCAGAACCTCCTCCTCAGCCTCCACTGCTTGGAAATGAAGGTACAAATGTAATACGAAGAGCAGCGAGGAAGTTGGAAAATTGTGTGATGCAGTAGAAGTTGGAGTGGTAACGAGCCCAGAAAGCTGCAAAGACCATCAGAGCCATGCCCCATTCCCAGCTAAGGCAGGGGCTGTTTAACTAGCTCACCACAGAAAAGAGAGCATGCAGCCTTAGATGAAAAAAGATGTCTGCATCTGGATATGGAAATATAAAAGGAAAAACACCAACTTAGATACCTTTATTTTTTTATCCTTTTGTGTTTGTTTCCTAACTAATTGCTAATTCGGTCCATCTATGGAGAATAAACAGATCAGTATTCTGGAATCTGTTTTTAATTACAGTGCTGTTTCTTTTTAATGATGAAAAATTAGGATGTCCTTTCTCTGTCCCATGTGACCTGTCGTCTATAGGGTTTCTGTTAAAAAAAATTTCCAAATATCTTTTTTTCTGGTTCCAGAATGTCCCTGTTCTCCACCCCTTATATTTCCTGGACAGCATTTTAACTCCACAGTAACTAATTGTGCTGTGAACATATTTATCCTTGCAGAGATGAGAGAGACCTCTCATTTCCATAGCACTGTTTTCCAGAGTTTCTTGAAGCTTCCCAAGTGACTCCAGCCAGAAAACCCAGGAGTAACAGTGCTGCGAGGCAAAAGAATTATGTCATTAGGAATTGCTAAGAAATCATGGATTCAAACTCTTTTTGCACTAATGTCTCTTTGTGGCATTTAAGGGGACTCGTTAAGGTTTGCTCTGCCAAGACAGAAGTACCTGAGTGGACTCACACTTATGAAGCTCATCTTTGAGGAACAGAAATACTTTGGTTCCCAAATGGCCCCAAATGTAAAGCACCACCCTACAGCTTTAATTATCATTCTTTGATACCCTCTCTGCTTCTAAAAGCCTGTCCGTAGAGTGAGAATGGAGTACCTGAAAACAGGAACAAATTTTATAGGGTATTCTTTCTATTTTAAAACAGATATTTCTCTTCACTTTCCTTCCAGTCTTTAAAAGAGTCTTCAAAATCTCCTCTCCCAAGAAGTAAGCATAAAATGCTTTTCTCAGCTGCAGGTTAAACACCTGGAGTTGTGAAACTCCAAGGTGTCCTCTGGAATTTTAAGGAAACTCCCCTCCTGGCCACCAAAAGCTATGCCGCCAGAGGCCTTCAGATGCTGTGAAAGACACCTATTTAAGAACACAGGGTACCACTCTTCTGCTGACCACATGCCCAGCATTGAATATTATCATTAACAGGCAGACCAGCAGCCAAACTTCTCCCTCCATTCCCACATCACACACCAGAGATCCAAAGTGCCAGACAACCAGAGGGAGGAACAAGCCAATGCACTCACCCACCACAGTGGACATGAAGAAGGGGGTGAGCCAGACAAGCAGCCAAGCCATGGGCAACAGCAGCAGCCAGGCCATGAGTCCAGCTATAGAGTAGGGACCCAGAGACATCTTCATGCTCTGGCCCTGCCATCCTGGGAACTCTACTTGTCATAAAGAGTCAGGGAGACCTTCCAGCAGCCAGAATGCCTGCACAACACATACACTATGTGAACAGTCCTCTTAACCCCACCGCAAGCACAGTCAACTCTTACACAAATGGCTTCTTCTTGCCCCATCTCCAAGTTAATGTGGAAGGTGGGGGCAGCTGGTGGTGATCTCCTCATCAGTTCCCACCCAAGGCTGGCCAGAGCCTGGGGGAAAACCAGTGAGGAGGGTCTTTCTTGCCTGGTTGTGGACATCATCCATATGTCAACTCCCATTCAGGGATGGGGGTTTAACCCCAGCACTTCAATCACAAAACTCACAGGACTGCAGAAACAGGGCTGGCCATAGTAGCTGAGGGAAGCAGGGAGGGATCCACGTGCATCAGAGACACCTCTGTGCTGCAGAGTCCCCGCTGTGAAAGCAGGAAGCAGAGAAGGAGCAGAAGCAGCAGACCCTGTCTGGATGGGGTGTCTCCCTTGCTCACATCCAGCTGCTGGTGAACCCAGCAAAGAGACTCGCACCAGCATGGGGGGATGTGAGCTGGGGTGGAGGAAGAAGGGCATCCCCCTGTGCCCAGGTGTGTGTGGCTCCTCCTGGGCTTGCTCAGTTATCCAGAGCCAGCACCACAGTGGGTGGCACCTGGCGCTGCTTGGTCCCTACCCCAGCTCCCCTCCTAATGTCAGTGTTGTGCAGGGAGTAATGGTAATTTGTAGGTGAGGTACCAAAGGGTTTGAACATCACTTGCTAAGAAAGAGGGAATTTTTTTCTCATAACTGCTTGGTTAAAATTAGCATTTTTTTCCCCTCCAGCATGACACTGGGCCATGATTACAGCTTAATGCACAGGGCAACTATCTCACACCAAGAAAGGGAAAGTGCCTTGACCTTCCCCCTTGTATACCAGCTAACCAACACCGGTTAAAATTTGTGTGTGTGTGTGTATGGCTTTTACCCACAAACAAGGAATCTGCTATTTTCAAACATCCCTATTTGACACCTTTCAGTATTGGGTTAAAAAGTCCGGATGATAGTTTTGGAGCTCATGGATTGTTTTGATTTGGCTGCCAGTTGGGAGAAAAATTTGGCTAGGCTGCTTTAAAATACTTTATTTGTTTTTCTCTTTTTTTAAGCAAAAACAAAAGTAGAAATGGAGGAGGATGTAAAAGCTGCTCTGAGTTGGAAAGAAACATTTAATTTTTTTGAACATCAAAAACAAAAAAAAAGAGGTTTATGAAGAGCAGGAGTCAACTCCTTCCTCTGCTTCAGGGGCTCTGAATCCATCCCTCCCTCCAGGAAAATATCCTAATGTCCAGCTGTGAGAATATTCTTGGGTGGATCCTCTGAGTCTTGCTGACATAAGTTGGGTTTTCCACAGGCTAGGTAAATATTTTCTTCATGGAAAAGAGATTATTTTATCATTGAGAGGGTGAGGACACTCCCCAGTGATGGGGGAGGCTCCAGTTCCCAGTCACTTTTCCCATGATTCAAAGCAAAATCTCATCATGAGTTCACAAACTCTCATCTGTTGCTTCAAAATGTTTTCACTTCAACAATAAGTGATTTGTTACCCTGCCCCCTCCCCAAAGAAAAGGCAAAGGAAACCAAATACTCCACTTAGCTATATCCCACATAATCTCATCTCTTATTTTAGTGACTGTTTTTAATCCTGTAGAAAAAAAAAAAAAAAAGGTGACTTAAAAGCAACATTTGCTATTGTCACAGTTGAATTCCTTGGGCAGAAATGATCGAATTAGTGCTCCCAGGTCACTCACTGATGGGAGTGTCTGTGCTGAGTAATGAAGGGGAGTCCCTCCTTGCACAGAGGTGTAGCACCAGAGAAGATCTGGGCTGCAGAGCTCAGGGCACTAGGGCTGTGGGGATGCAGGGATGTTGGGAAGGAGGGATGTGGGGGTCTGCAGGTGCAGGGATGTTGGGATGTGGGGAAGAAGGATGTTGGGATGTGGGGAAGAGGGGGTGTGGGGATGCAGGGAGGTTTCAATGTGGGGAAGAAGAGATGCAGCAATGTGGGGACAGGTGGATGTGAGGATATAGGGATGCAGGGATGTGAGGAGGTGAGAGCCTCCTGCCTGACACAGAAAATCCTCACAGCTCCACAGACACATCTGCCTTGTGTGTCTGAGGAATCCAGTTCCTGCTGCAGCATCAGTCCCCACAGCAGCCCTCCACTCCAATTTTCCTTCGAAGGAATTAAAGCCAACACTGTTAGACAAAACAGATCCCACAACAAACCCAAGCAGCAGAAAACTGGCTGTGCTTGCAGCAGCTTGTTTGCTGCCCCAGGGGAGAAGGGTTTAGGAACAAGCCTGGGCCCCATCCTGAGGGAAACTGGCCGAACATTACCCAAGGCAGGCTGTGGGCACAGCTAGCACGGGGGTCTGGCTGCCCAGATGTAAAGAAGTCTTTACAAAGGCTTGAAATGTAAAGCTCTCTCGCATGCGCATACAGAGCGAGCAAGGCAAATCAGAAAGATTTTTTTTTTCCCCCTAGGCCAAGTCCAAGGCCTTCCATCAGGTGGGGATGAGGTGCAGGCAGCACCCAGCGCCGGCGAGCCCGAGCGCAGCTCGTTCTCTGGCTGCTGTCGCCCTCCGGTGGCACTGCGGAAAATACCAGCATCGTGTCATTTGTTATTGGCACTGCCACTTAATGCCCCGTGGCTTTGATTATTTGTGCATTTCTTCCACAGTTTGCCTCGTATGTGTTTGAGGGCCTCACCAGCTTGAGTGACCTCAGACTCGTGATGCTAAACCAGAACTGCGTGGTTACACCAAGCTTTTCTAACAGCTCCTCCTTCACTGGTAGCGATTTTGGTACTGTCATCTCACCCACCTAACCCACTCGGGGTGGAAACTCCTGCAGCTAAACCACATTGTACCAGTTCAGAGTATGCCCCTCTTGGGAAGGGCAGTAAGCCCTTCGGTTTGGTTATATTCCAAAGACAAGGTTTTGTCCAAGGTGTGGTGGTTTGGTTTTTTTTTTCTCCCCTCTCCCCTGAAGCCAGGACAGTCCGTTTGTCTCAGTACATCAGTGAACCTGGATGGAGCAGGTCTGCCCTACAACTAGCTTAGCATAATGGTTCCTTCACATGACTTTTGTGCATTTGAAAGAACCAAGACTAGGGGTCAGCTCCACCACAAAAAGGCAATAGTCTTTTTTTAGGAGTGTAACTTAAAGCTGAAAGATCTTTGATGTAAAATAAATGAATGAACTCCCCTCATCTACACTCCACCTGAGTTTGGAAAATATAGACTTTTTTTTAGTAAGTTTGATTAAACTTGTGAAATATCCCACAAAGACCAGACTGCCCACTGCTTTCACCAGTGTGAAGGTTTGCTGTAAGAAGGCCAGGTGCAGGGTGTCAGGGTGAGGCTGCAGACCCACCACTTGCTATGGCAATGGCTGGCTGTGAAAGAGAAGGAGAGCTGCAGCTTCCCAGTCTCATAACCCACCTCCATGCCACGCAGAGGATGTGCCCTTTTGCCTCCTGCTAGAAAAAAAGTATCTTCACTGTCAGATATTCATCTCGCCAGTCCTCCCCTGAGGCACTTGAAATCTGAGGACAGCATTGCCTTCTGCACATGGCATTGCTCCTGCTGGAGAGGATGCAAAGCCTCCAGCGAGTCATTTTGATTAGACTTTGTATCTACAGCATAAGACACTTAAGTGCTAATTGTACCAAAAGTCCTGAAAAACAGTATGCCAAGTAAACCAGCTGGCACAATGTCCTCTCTCTCTGCAACCACAGAGCAGCTAGCAGCCATGCTGCCTTCATGCACCAACACCACCCTCTGCTATCATGGCTGCATAACAGATCTGCTCTGTAAATAGCACGAGATGGAAGAGCATAAGGAGAATGATTTATTCCTGGGGTTCTCACCTAAACTATTATACCCAGCCACTCCCAAAGTCAGTAAAGCTCATTCATAGAAGCTTAAAAAGAATCATTGCATTCCATAATAAAGGTTCAGACCTAAAAAAAAAGACCCAACCAAACAAACAGAAAAGCCAGTCTTGGATTTGAGCCTTGCTTTATGCCAGCACAGAGACAAAAGCAAAGCCAATCTGGTATTTCAGGCTCTTCTTCTGTTGGTGTTATCTTCTATGCTTACAGGCCTTTGGGAACTGCCTTGGGTCAGAGTGAGAAAAGCACATTCCAGTGCCTTCTTGGTGGGAAGCCTTCAACCCCTAGGGCTGCACAGAGGACAGAGAGAGAAGACCAGGGAGCCCTTAAAGAGGATTTAATGTGCAGAGAAAGCAGCAAAGCTAAAACCAGGCACTGAATATTCTGCTTCTGTAAGAAAACAGAAATTACATCTATCTGTAACCCTTAATATTGCAAACTACGCAGGGAAATTGATTCCTCATTATGGAGATGAATATGCCAACAGAATGATCTTCGACTAGTAGGAGTAAATAATTGGTCTTTGTGTGAATGCTGCAACTGAGAGACGGTGCTGAGCGTGCCCCAGGATGCTCAGGCACTGGCCAGCCATACCAAGGTGCCTTGCATGCAGGTAAAAGGAATTTATTTTTTGGCCATCTGCCTGGGGCTTTGATGGAAGTTTTATCTGATGAACCACAGGGCTGGGTTCAAAGTTTGGAACTAGGAAATTTTATACAGCACCATCTACAAGACACCTGTCTTTAGAAAAACAAGGCAGGAAGAAAGCAAGGGTCTTCCATCTGTTTTCAAAGCTCTCACACTCAAAGGAGAATATTCTTCTCTCATTTTGTTAACATCTCCAATTTATTTTTTGGTTGATCTAAGATGTTAATCTCCCCTGGTATCTTCAGTAGCAGCTGTCTGGCACACCTCTCTCCTACTGATGAAGTCTAAGATGTAATCTGGCTTGTCATTTCACTCCAAGAATGGTCTTAGTGTATCACAGGGTTTTCTATTTATTTTTGGATATACAGTTATATGAATTTGGTACCTGTTCAAGATCTCTGCCAGCACCTGAAAGCCTCCTGAGTGGGATCAAATTCACATTTTACTTAAGCAGTATCAAGCTGCCAGTATTCTGTGGCAGTTTCTTCTTACAAAAATTTGAGTTAGTAACATAATACAGAAAATTCAATAATAAACTTATTTGTGGAAGGGGAATTTCAGGCTATTATTGTGCCTAATCACTGAAAAAAAAACCCCAAGAATTAGACCTCAAGGTACAGAATTTAAAAAAAAAACTCTAAATACAGAACAAGAATGTTATCTGCTTTTTGAGATGAAAGCAGTAAGATGGAAGAAGCAACATGGATATCTGTTTACTGCCCATTTGCAATACCTGAAAAGCCATTTTTAAGATACAAAGCATCGCTGCTGTGAACCTGGTTAGTACTTTCCTTGCACATAAATAGGTTGTATTAGGTGCTGCGGAGGCTATTTCAGAGTAGAAATAGCTCATGGGCAGGTGCAGGGAGAGAGGACACAAATGCCTGGGGAGGGAAGCTGCGGTTAGGCTGCAGAGGAAGGGGTCAGGCAGCAAATGGAAAAGAGACTTGGTTTTCCTGGTGTGCAAGATTTAAGCAGATATATGCAGCCTGGGGACCTGCGTGCTGGTGTGCCCATCACAGCACTCAAACACTTAATGGCCATTAATCTCTTTTTCTTCAGGACATCTCCTCTGGGAGTGCATTGCTTTTGTCTGTATTTTACACATGAGCAGCAGAGGCAGGAAACTTCACCTACATGGTCTGGCCACTCCCCATCCTTCCCCTCACAGCCACTTTGGTGCAGTTCTACTGGAGAATGACTGGTATGGTGTCCTACCACCACCAGAAAGAGCCCGGGGAGGTGAAGGGGGCTGAGTATGTGATGGTCATGGCAGCCCTCTAACAGTCTGAGGCATCCAGACGGCATTCTCAGATTTGATAGGACTACAGTTCTTGGGTGTTCAGCAAACTTACACTGCTGGGATACCTGTAGGACCACTAAGTGGGAAATGTGAATCTCATAGCACTCAGCCTGAGGTGTGATTATGCCCAGATTTACACCACTTTCTTCCTTTCTTTACTTTGACCTGATGGGGGTAGTTCCTGAAGCATTCCTTTTTGCCAAAGCTCCCCTGTTTGTTACAATCTCAGTCACTCTTCTGCTGACCACTTGCACAACACAGAATGATATTAACAGGCAGACCAGCAGCCAAACTCCTCCCTCCACTCCCACATCACACACCAGAGATCCAAAGTGTCACACAACCAGAGGGAGGAACAAGTCAATGCCCTCCCCCACCATAGTAGACATGAAGAAGGGAGCAAGCCAGGTGAGGAGCCAAGCCATGGGCAATGGCAGCAGTCAGACCATGAGTCTGGTTTTAGAGTAGGAACCCAGAGACAGCTTCATGTTCTAGCCCTGACACCCTGAGAACTCCACTTGCTGTAAAGAGTCTGAGAGCCCTTCCAACAGCCAGAATCCACAGACAGCATGTGAGCAGAACTCCCAGCTCCCCTGCAAGCACGGTCAGCTCTTACAGAGGTGGCTTCTTGCCCCACCTCCAAGTGAATGTGGAAGGTGGGGGCACCTGGTGGTGATCTCCTCATCAGTTCCCACCCAAGGCTGGCCAGACCCTGGGTGAAAACAAGTGAGGAGGGTTTTTCTTGCCTGGTTGTGGACATCATCCATATGTCAACTCCCATTCAGGGCTGGGGGTTTAAACCCCAGCACTTCAATTATGACTCATGACTTTCAAGCCAGTTGAGGAGCTGGAGGTCACAAGTGCTTGAGGATGCACTGGAGAAAGCTGTGGAGACAGTTTCCTGAAGGATTTGGCACGTTTATGCTAACACAGTGGATGAGACATACAGTAGAAGAATTATTGTACGGTCTTTATCTGAGACAATGGTGAAAAATGTAGAATTTGTGAAAATACAGCTATTTTAGCATTTAGGTTAAAATAGTGGTGGAACTGGCACATGTTAAAGTTACTCAGTTAAAAGGTATAAGAAATACTCTCCAAACAAGTTCTCTATATATCTCTGGAGTATTTTTTAATTGTTGTAGTGTTCCAATACCTTTAATTTCTGCATCTTGCAAGCTATTTTCTATTCAAAATAAGTAAACCAAGACTAGACCAGCATTGTGCAGAGGCGAGAGCTCAGGTTTTACAGCAGCAGCCTGAGCGCAGTGGCGTGATTGCAGACACTCTGCATCTGCAGAGCTAAACGCAGCTCAGAGCCTCGGAAAATTAAGGGTGTTGTGTTTATTGAGAATCTTTCTTTTGTTTAGCCTTTGAAGTGAATGTTACTTCAGCAAAAAGGCAGGCATTTATCAAAAAAGGAGTCTGATTTTCAGCAGTAGATGTGCAGTCTTGTGCCATGCATTTAGTTTTTGTACTGAGGGTTTATGATAACTGCTTGGGTCCGACATGCCCAGAATATGTGATCGAACTGTTTGCAGTCCCAATTATATCTTGCGTCATTCTTATATCTCTCTCACTCCTCTGGTCATTTGGAAAGCTTTCATTTGCGAATTTCCAAGCAATTTAAGGGTTTTTTTCCCTTGTCTACAAGCTCCAGAAAACAGATCTGATTATTGTTACTTTCATTTGATTTAGACTATGATTATAACAAGAGCATTTCCAAACATTCAAAATTCATGAATTCGATTAATCACAACCCCAAATGATAAAATGTTAAATAAATACAATAAATGTGGGAGTCTTCATTTTCCCCTCTAGCTTTTGCATCTTTCAGATGAAGTCAGCCCATATTTTCAAGCTTTTCTATATAGCTAGGAGAGTTAAAGGCTTTCTGTCCCCCAGCCTGATTTTTCCTCAGTTTTTCAAACACAAATGCACATGGTAGAGAATAGGCCAGTCAAAAAGTTGCTAAAAATCTTTGTGAACCATCTGCAATCTCCAAGTAGTGCAAGAAAATAACCCTATAAAAACTCTTAGTAAATAACAGCGGATTAAAAGCTGTGTAAAAATACTCACATCTCAAAGCCAAACACAGTAACTCACTCTTTGGGCAGAGAAATTTTTGGCATCTTTAGAGAAAAGCAGCTTTACTACATCAGAAAAAAGAAAGAGAAAAAAAAAAAAAAGAAACCACTTTCCTGATTGGATTCTTTCCTGCTTGTTGGAAAATTATATGAGGATGTGCCTTGCAGGTGTTACAGTTAAAGCTTTGGTAAATTAAACAAACTATCAGGTTAAAGCAAATTCATTCTGCAAAAACAGGAACTGCAGCCATTTCTGGTTTTGTCTCACAAACCCAAAACGAGAGCACTAAAAATACTGCCTCAGAAACCCGAAATGGGAGCACAACATATTCTTACATGAAAGCTTGGAAATGCTGCATCCCACTGGAAGATGTGAGCGCAGTGTTGGGCTGGAGGATGGTACGAGGACGTGGAGGGGGACATGAAATACCCCAATTTATTCTTGCTCCTCCAAGCTGGCTTTTTAATACGAACATAATTTTCAGGGATCGAGGATGGGCTTCAAAACAGACAAGCTGTTGAATCCTGAGACATTTCCACCCACTCTGTCTTCAGTGCATAAATCAAAGCCTGCCTTTATTCAGCAGCGGTATGGTAGCAATGTCTAGGAGTTCAGATCAGGGATTGAGTTGTCTCTGAGCTAGCCGCCCTGCAAGAAATAAAGGGTAAAATCCCCTGGAGAGAAAAGTTCACGTGCTGTGTGCCTGCTTCTGCGGGCACCATCCAGAGCTGCAGGCATGGCTGGAGCCCTGTTATACCAAAACAAGATGGGTCCATCTGCAGCTCAAGTGAGGGAGGGACAAACAGCACACTCAGCAGCGTGGTATAGTGGCTATAGATAAGCTGTGGGTGATAAAATCTGTGGGAACGGGTGCGTGTCTATGTACAGTACAGAACAACAACAAAATGAGGGCCCTTTGCAAAGTGTGAAGCAAGACTGTTGGCTTGTAACTGGCCAGCTGGACATCTGACACTTCTCAGGAAGTGTCTGCAGCAGCAGCAAGGTTTTATGGAGGAGGCAAAGGAGCAGCCATGCAGTTATGATGGGAGGCTGCCCCCCACTTCCTTCCCAAACAGGAGAAGCTGCCTTAAGGAAAGGTGAAGGTGCTTGAGAGAGGAAAATGAACAGCCAGTAAAGAAGGTCAGCATTGCTGCAGGACTCAGAGCTGCAAGGAGGGCATTGCAGGGAGAGCACCTGAGACTGCACTGCTCAGGACGCAGTGACTCTTTGGGGCTGCTTCTGCTGCTCCGAAGGGCCACGTTTATCTGGTTTGTCTCAGAGGGAAGCACCCCTGCTTACACTGGCCTGCAAAGCTGCACGGAGACAGTATGTCCTGGCACCTGGGTGGTCGACAAGGCAGTGCACCCTGACAATACACTCTGTAGGTCTGTGGGCTGCTATGGACCCTCCACCACCTTCATCCAAAGTCCTCACAGGAAAGGTGCCATAGAATCTTAGAATCATTTAGGTTGGAAAAGACCTTTAAGATCATCAAGCCCAACCATTAACCTAACTCTACCAAGTCCACTGCTAAACCATGACCCTAAGCACCATATCCACACAAATTTTAAACGCCTCCAGGGATGATGACTCCACCACTTCCCTGGGTAGCCTGTTCCAGTGCTTGATAACCCTTTCAGTGAAGAAATTTTTCCTAATATCCAGCCTAAACCTCCCCTGGTGCAACCTGAAGCCATTTCCTCTTTTCCTATTGCTTGTTACTTGTGAGAAGAGACCAGCACCCACCTCTATACAGCCTTCTTTCAGGTAGCTGTAGAGAGTGATAAGGTCTCCTTTGAGCCTCCTTTTCTCCAGGCTAAATAGCCCGTGTTCCCTCAGCTGCTCCTCATAAGACTTGTGCTCTAGACCCTTCACCAAATTCACTGCCCTTCTCTGGACCCACTCCAGCACCCCAGTGTCTTTCTTGTAGTGAGGGACCCAAAACTGAACACAGTGTTTGAGATGTAGCCTCACCGGTGCTGAGTACAGGGGGACGATCACTTCCCTCCTCCTGCTAGCCACACTATTTCTGATACAAGCCAAGATGCTATTGGCCCTCTTGGCCACCTGGACATACTTCTGGCTCCTGTTTAGCCAGTTGTCAATCAGTAACCTCAGGTTCCTTTCTGCCGGGCAGCTTTCTGGCCATTCTTCCCCAAGCCTGTAGTGTTGCATGAAGTTGTTGTGGCTCAAGTGCAGGACCCAACAATTGGCTTTATTGTATCTCGTGCCATTGGCCTTGGCCCATCTACCCAGCCTGTTCAGATCCCTCTGTAGAGCCTTTTTACCCTCAAGCAGATCAACACTTCTGCGGGACTTGGTGTTATCTGGAAACTTACTGAGGGTGCACTTGATATCCTTGTCAAGATCGTTGATAAAGATACTAAACAGCAGTGGCCTCAGTACTGAACCCTGGGGAACACCACCTGTGACCAGCCACCAACTGGATTTAGCTCCACGCTTTAGGCCTGGATGTCCATCCAGTGTTTTACCCAACAGAGTGTAAGCCCATCCAAGCCAGTTTTTTCATGAGAATGCTGTGGGAAACAGTGTTGAAGGCTTTACTGGAATTCAAGTAGGCAACATCCACAGTCTTTCCCTCAATCACTAATCAGGTCATCTCATCAAGCAGATTGGGTTTGTCAAGCAGGATCTGCCTTTCATGAACCCATGCTGACTGGCCCTGATCATCTGGTGGTCCTGTATATGGTGTATAAAGGCACTCCAGATGATTTGCTCCATAACCTTCCCTAGCACTGGGGTCTGACTGACAGATCTGTAGTTCTCCAGACCCTCCTTCTGGTCCTTCTTGTAGATGGGCGTTACATTTGTTAACTTCCACTCCACTGGCACCTCCCAATATAGCCAGGACTGCTGATAAATGATGGGAAGTGACTTGGTGAGCTGAACCCATGGGGTTTAAACTCCCAGCCTTGAAGGGGGATTGGCATATGGATGATGTCCACAACCAGACAAGAAAGAACCTCCTGACTGGTTTTCACCCAGGGTCTGGCCACCCTTTGGTGGGAATTGATTAGAGTTGACAAGCATTGACTTTTCTTCCTTCTGGTTGTCTGGCACTTTGGATCTCTGGTGTGTGATGTAAGAGTAGAGGGAGGAATTTGGCTGTTAGTTTGCCCAAAACCAATATCTTAATAATAGTACCTTATAATTATAACTTTCTATGTAGGGCAAGCAGTCAGCAAAAGAGGAACACATCCACCAACTCCTTCAGTGGTCTTGGACGTATCCCATCTGGCCCCATAGACTTTTGCACGTCTAAGTGAGGTAGCAGGTTGCTAACCATTTTGTCTTTGATTATGGAGGCTGTCCTCTGCAGTTGCTGAGAGAGAGGCTCCTCACCCCTCCCATCCCTTTGAACCTGCTCTCCTTCCACCCTCCCAGGCCTTTCCTCACAGTTTTCCATACACTTGTACTCCCATCTTTTCCTCCCATCTTCCTCTAGCTATCACCCTGGCTTTACTGAGCATCTTCTGAAGTCTAAACCAAAAAGTTGTCTTTCCTGCCCAGGCTGACAGCCTCATGTCTACCCCTGTTGAAAACCATGAAACAGCAACTATGGAGGAAAAAGTGGCGGTGGAAGAGCATGAGGGTGGTATACAAAATAATGAACCATATAATGTAAATATTTATTTTTACTCTGCTGTCATAAACAGAGAAGGGGAGCTCTAGTAACACTTTTCTACAGAGTTTATGACCTGAGGATATCGCTGAGGATAAAAGCATGGGAGACCAGAGTTTACTGATCCCACATCAACAAGGGTAGAAATGATATGCACGGTTACATCCTTATAGTAGTAAGGATTGAGACTACTGACCTTCTTAGTTAAAGCACACACATCCTGTTAGCTGACAGGAGAGCAAAAATGTTCTCTTTTTATGCAATACATGCCCTTCTTCCCACTATAAAACAACTGGTTGGAGCACCTTATCTTGGCTGCTCATTGAAGCAAGAAGCTCGAGCACCCCTTGCACTGCGCTTCCACAGTATCTTCTTGTTCTGACCCCGTCCCAGTGTTCAGAGGAAAACCTTGTTGACAAGTCCATATTTCTTCAAACAGATTAATAATTCTGGCCTGTCTGTAGCAAAACCCAGAGACATCTTTCTCTCAATAGCCTATGAGATGTATATCTCTGGCTGCACCCAAGATGAAAGCCTTCTGTAAAACAGAAGGAGCAATGAACTATAACACAGCCAACAGAAATGAGCTTAGACTTCTGAGATGCTTATGAAAAACTAAATGGCTGAGTGCAAGAAAGCATTTTCTTTGCAAGGACAAGTAACCCAGGAACTGTAAGATGAATTACGTGATGAACTATGACAGTTAGTTTATTTGTAATACCTGTACTTGTGTTGCAGCTAAATTAATTGAGGTAGCTGTATAATAGGAGCAGGGGTCTCAGGAATTAACCTGACTTCTTTCTCTAATGTTCAGAAATTAGCGGGATGCAATTTTTTCTATTAACATCTGTGGTACCTTTGTCTCTGCCCAGTGCTTATAAAAGCGATTGTAATTGTGCAAAGTAAGCAAAAAGGATGGTTAACAGTAATCAGTTCAGAACTACAGTGGCATCACTTGACTCTAAAGAGACTTTGGTGTAGCTGTAGAGCTGAAAGGCTCTTCTCCTTTTCTTTCCTCCTTAATTATGTTCATCAGCTTCTCAGACCTGCCAGCACAACTGCATGTGCTAGCTAGCTCTCAAAATGACATGCATTAGAAAAGCTCTGATGCTAAAAGTCACCCACTGACATCCTCTTGCTGGGAGCAGCTCAGTGTGCTGGAAGATCTGAGGATGAACAACTACCCCTGCAGCCAGCCTCAGCTCCAGTATGGGTACTGTATCTTAGCTTCTGGAGGCATTGATGCTCCTCTGCTGCTCTGTGTTGTGGGGCCTGACACAGGTCCCTCATGGGCAGCAGTGCTAGGACAAGGCTGTCTCTCTCTGTGAGCATATATGCCTCATGCAGGTACAGTCACAAACCTGGGGGTGGTTAGGTAGCACTGCTGGTATGGGGACATCAGCTGGAGACAGCTGGCAGGGAGGTTAGGGAAGATCAGGTGTTTAAGGGCCATGGCAACACATCAAATTGCGTTTCCTCTCTAAGGAAGCCACTGCAGTGGAAAAAAAGAGATTTCCCAAATAGCCTGTGTGCACTAGGAGCAGTGGTCTGAGAAACACGGACTGATGCATGAGAGAGGTTCACCTATCTCAAGACAGTGTGTGGAGGGAAGAGTCACTACAAGGTGATCATCAGGCATAAGGTGAGTGTCTGTGCATGGCTGGAAGTTGGCACCGCTCACACTCCTTGGGCACCACGTGCTCAAGCCCAGCTCCATGCAAAGTTTTGGTATGGGACCTTGATGGACCCTGCCAGCCCATGCCTGTACAAACCCCTTCACGGTGGTGCTGGGCTGACACTGCCCCAGGAGAGTGCTGGGGCAGGCCCTCCTGCTGCAAAAAGGAGAGGCTGTAATATTTGGGTTCCTGATGAACAGTACTGTCCCTCCCAGGTATGGAAATGCAACTGAACTTACAGGAGCAAACCAAAGGAAATCTGCTATCCTCTGCACTGGAATTTTCCTGAGCTAGAGATCTCAGTTTGGTTTTATAACTAGGCATATATCAGTAACCTACATCTCACTAAAGAAAGGATTTATCTTCTCTTTTAAAAGGTTCTCCATAATTTTATCCAGGGGCTAAAGTAGGCAGAAGGGAAACATTGAAAACAGCAAGAGAGAAAAAGGCAATTCTGGAAAAGTACTACAAGAGCTTTCCCTCAGCTGAAATCTGCTATTTTTTCCCTGCCCTTTTGCTTCTGCACCCGGTTGCCTGACTCCATCTCTCTTCAGTGTATTTCACCAGAAATAAAAGCTGTCACAATATTTCCTCTCCAAGTGCCACTGTGTGTTAGCTTTCAGCTCCTGAGAGGTGTATGAAATACCAGCTCCATCAGATGCAGGCCAGCATGGAAGCCCTAAGATGGCTCTGTGTGCCCCAGGCCTGCTTTGCCGTGCTGTGCCACTGAGGAGCTGTCTTTCCAAAGGTTTCCTTTTAAAAGGAGAGACAGATCCAGGTGGTGACGTACTTCAAACTGCTGAGTGATGATTTCAGGTGCCGGGCAGGGAATGCTGCCTGCAACCTGCCTCCACAGGGGACGGGAAAGGGCGAAAGCTCCTCCTTCAAAAACTATCTCAGATCAGCTGTATCTTGGCTGAACCGTATTTTCAAATACTTTTCCTTTACTTTAATCACTTTCCTGGAGGTAAAGTCAAATCTTCCCTCCCTGGCTTTTGACCCTCTCAGCTCCTGACACTGTGTTTGCAGAGCATTAGCCGGGAACAGGAGCAAAGGTAGGGCAGGTGCTGACCCCGTGGCAGGGAGCTGGAGCAAGCTGGGTTTTCTCCTGGGCTTGAGCCCCGCAGCCCTGCACTGTTCTCCTGCGTACATCGCTGCCTCCATCTATAACATCCTTTTACTCTTGCATGAAATGTGATGTGAAGAAGAGCAATTCATTTTGATTAGTGTGAACCCACAGAAGCAGCCATTTTGCTGGGAATGGTGGTATGTCAATCTGCAGGTATCACTATTCATCCATCTTGGTCCATTTCATTTTCTGTTTTAACGTTTCCTCATTCTTTCATTGTATTTGAGGATTTTCCTAAACAACAAATTATGTGTAAAGGCTGAAAAACTTCCTGACAGGTCTGCAATTCTGACTGATACGTTGTTCCTGCCACAGAGGAGCCATGGCAGAGGTGTGATAGATATCGGTGGCCAGCACAGGGATGGACCCTGCTCCTGTCACAGGATGGGGGATTTTGTCTTTGGTTTCAAAGCTTTTAGCATGCAGTGCATTTCTAAAATGTAGTAGAGTGACTTTTCCTGACATTGGCACTTCAGTCTGGGGTTCCACAGTGACTGAAGGAATAGAAATGCTTGAATACGCGGGCAGGTGACTGACTGGGCAGGGCGGCACAGGGCTATTTCTCTGCCCACCAGGAGATGGCAGTGAATATGCTGAGTATGGGCTTTTCCCCCCCTTTATTTCGCTTGTACATACTCCCTGCAAGATAACGGGTCCTTTGTGGACAGCTGAGCTGCAACACTGTAATTTCTATTTCATTTTCTTTTTCTGCTGCTCACATTTGCATCCTTCTCTCCTTCTTCAGCACAATGCCCCCTGCACCCAGCATCTACTACTTACCTTTCCAACACCAGGTAGGCACAAAGCAGTGTCACAGAAGCTGAACAACAGCATTTGGGGATGAAGAAGAGGAAAGGGGTGACATATTTTGATGCTGCCAGCCAGTGAGTGTGCAGACTGCTGTACTCAGTGCACAGTCTTGATCCAAGTGGTTTTCTGCCCATGCTTCTTTCAAAGAAAAATCCACCCTTGTGGCAAAATTCAATTGACATTTAACCTCCAGATTTCACTCATGACGTTCTCAGCTGGCCAGAGGATGGCAGGAGACACATCTCCTTGTTTGTTTCAAGTTTCTGTCCCTTTGGGCCATATAACTCATAGTGCTGGGAGTCTCCTGTTTAGGATTCTGACATTTTCTGCTGCAATGTCTTCTATCAGAGGGCTTCCCAAAAGGGTACATTAACATATGAAGTCCCATAGATTTAGGGAGGATGGAAGGAGATGATAGCTCAGAAAGGGACAGTTTTCTGGACATGCCTCACTGGCAATATTAATGGAATACAGTCCTTGTGTTCTCTGTTCCCTCACCATTTTGGATTGGAGCCTCAAGATTTTCATGCCTTCTGCATTTGCGGGTGATAGGCAGCTGGGGTTATTCAATGAACTGCAAATAGATCCAAATGCCACAGCTGAAAAGGTGGACTTTTTTGGGGGGGGGGAGTAGGGGGAGATATTGCCATAAATAAAGAGACACTGTGTCCCTGTTTCATGTAGTGCTCTGAGAACTTTCTCAGGGACACTTGAAATGCCCCAGTTTTTCATTGCTTCTATCAAAACATTTTGCTCAATAATTACAGAGTGTTAAAAATGGATTGCTGTACCCAGGGGAATTTGCTCTTTGTTTGCCAGGAACAAATAGGCCAAGAGAATGAGTGCTCAGCATCACGAGTGTTGTTTGAAGGAAAGAGCAAAGTCAAAAACCTGTAGACATCACCGGAGATGCTCTTTTTTCAAAGTGAATTTTTATTACAAATTGTCAGGGTTGCAGGAAAAACTCCCACACATTGTGCTCCTAGGAGCTGGGAGATAAGGAGGAATCTCCTCATCTAAGAGTAATACACATGCTGCTGTTGACCATGATGAATTTTTATTATTCTTTTTGGAAGTGACCTCTTCAAGACTATTCCTTTTCTTCTTAAGATGTTACTTCCAAACAAGCACTGGGTTTTGATTACAACAGTCACCTTCTTAGCAGTTTGCTCTTCAATGGCATTACCGTGCCTCCTCCGAGAATCCCCAAGCCCTAAGCAAACACTAACCTGGAATTGTTCAAAGCATCCTGCTGCCATCAGTGCCTCTGCAAATTGTTTTTCACCTTTAGAGTATCCTTCTCGAGTTATGTGTGCCTGAACAATTTATTTCCTACTGTAACTGTGATGCCAGGTGGCAGGAAGATGCGAGATGGGCTTAGTGCACCTAGTTCCCCTTAGAAAAAGGAAAAAACTGGTCTAAAATCACCCCCAGGAGAGGTCTGGGATGTGCTGATTCCCCTGTGGTTTTGCCAGGCTTACCCTCCCCATCCACACACTTGGGTAAGGCTGGTCGCAGCCAGGAATGGTTGTGGGCTTTACAAGAAGTAAGGCAATGCAGTAGTTATTCAGCAAGACTTAAAAGAAATGTTGATTTTTTAAACAATATACAAACAAATAGATGCCTTTGGGGTGAAATTTGATGTTGTCCTGTTTGCTTCCCAACTCTGTTGCAGCTGTGCCCCAGGCAGCCAAGTGCACCAGGCTTTGCTTCCTCTGGAAGTCCACATACCTCCTTAAGGGTTTCCCTCTCCTCCCAAGGCCACTCCTCACCAGGCCCTGCCTGGGAGGGTTTGCAGGGGGCCTGAGGACTCGCTGTGGGGCTGGCAGGATGATGCACATCCCTCTCAGTGGCATTGCAGCTGGCCCCATGCCTGGCTTTCCTCTGCTGCTCACCTGAAGGCCACATTGAGGCCACCTTACAGAGTCCTCTCACTTCTGCTCCCCAGACCAAGGCCATGAGTTCGAATGTATATACCATGTACACTGAAAAATGAGAGTTTTCAATCAGGTATGTGACCAGTTAAAAGAGCTGCTTATGGACACCAAAGCTGCTCATGGTATGAGAAAAAGTTGAGTCAAATCCACCTCTGTACGTTGTTTCCTCATCAGGGAGCAAGCCATGTCTCTCCCATCTCTGGCCCTCCACCCCATCCCTGCAATTCTAGCAATTATTTCTGGATGTCTTACATTCAGGTTAAAGAGCTTCTGAAATCTCTGTGCACACAATAATCTGTATGTAGTAGGTATGTATACACATACAGGGACTCCAGGGACAAGTGCTTTCTACCATTTCCATCAACCCTCTCCCATCTCGTCTCTCTGGTTGTTTGTTACTTCCACTTGCTGTGCTTTGTCTTAAATTAAACCGTAAGCCTGTCCTCACAGGAGATGTCTTTTATTGTGGGTTGTTGGGAGGGGTTTTGCAGAGAAACTGGAGCAGCAGATAGAGCTCTCCAGGCACTACTGAAATAATAATGAAGTAGTTTCACCAAGGTGGGCCTGGAGAGCATTGTTGGCTGGGGCTGAATTCTGCTTGTCCCTGAAAATTTCTTAGGTAATAAGATAGCTGCTTTAAAATTGCTGGGGGTATCCCACAGGATTCTGCTTTGACTCTGATTTTCATTTGCAGCACATGTCCTGCCATTTGGCCAGCACCATCCACCCATGTGAGCTAATTCAAGGTTGCTAAACAGATGACACAGAACATACATCTTTTATATTTGATCTCTGCACTGGTGAGTTATCTGACTGATGGTTAATCTCAACTTGTAATAGGATTTGCCTACACTCCTCCAAGAGAGAGGTATTGGTCTTTTATAAAACGACAGCTCAGGAGGAAGGCTGCCTGGGGGAAAGTCGAGAGAGTTAATCTGTAATTTTTTGGCTTGTTTTTGTAGATCGGATCCGGTGCTCTGTGCCTTTATGGGAACAGCAGGGTCATCAGCCCAAGAAGCTCGGCTTCAGAGGGGACAGCAGCTGCCATCTCCATGGTCATCCCTGCCTGCCAGCAGGGCGGGGAGCTGGCTGCCTGCCGCTGGCGTGGGGCCGGTTGGGCTCAGCACCCGCCTGGGTCTGTGGGTACTCTGCACCCGGCCTGAGCGTGGGGGTGAGCTCAGTGGCTGCCCAGCCCTGTGCTTCATTTTCTGCCTTTGTTTCTATGAGTGTTGACTTAAGAATGTGTCTTGTTTGGGGTGGTGTTTTTTTTGTTTTGTTTTTTGAGCCTGTACCTATTTAATCAAGGACAATGCTCATAAAGCCAACTATCAGATCTACTAACAGATACTATCAACTATCAGATCAACTATCCCAACGTTTGCCCTCAGGTCAAGCCCCCAATTTCCAAAATGATGTGCCTCCTCCATGCCCCAGTCTTCTAGAAGTCTGTTCACTGCACATCCTGCTGCATTTTTTCCACTTAATCATAGAATCATAGAATCCTTTAGGTTGGAAGGGACCTCCAAGATCATCAAGTCCAACCATTGAGCCATTAGGGCTCTAAAGTCCTCTGCCAAAACAGATCAGAATCTGTCGGGGTTGGAAGGGACCACAAGGATCACCCAGTTCCAACCCCTCTGCCATGAGCAGGGACACCTCCCACTAGATCAGGCTGCCCAGAGCCTCCTCCAGCCTGGCCTTAAAGACCCCCAGGGTTGGGGCCTCAACCCCTTTGTGCCAGCTTAGCCTCTCTCAGAGATATGGCAGGAAAAGCCCAGGGACCATGCTCTGTGAGGAGCACACTCAGAGCATCCCACCTTTACTTGCCCTAAGGTGGGACAAGGTGTCCACTGCTCCCTCCCCCCCTCCCTCCCGAGGAAGACAAAGATGCTGGTGGCAGACAGCACATCCTGGTCCTGGCAAAGTGGGCAGAAGAGGGACCTGACAAGCACTGGCTGCACCCCCTGAGGTCCTCCCAGCACACCCGTGGGAGGCAGGAGCACTATAAAACCATAGAGACCATGAAAACTCAATGCTTCTGATCATATGCCAATTTGTATTGACACTTTAATTACTGTGGTAACATAATGCTCAAACGATATTTACAAGTGAAGCACTACAAAAAGAAGCCACGGAACAAAAGTCCCTGACAGACAAGTCATGTGTGCAAAACCTTCTCCTCATCCTGCAGCAACAGCAAATAAGGACAGCAAAGCTTACAGGTGGCACCAGAGAATGCCCTGGAAGGATGCTGTTTTCTACCTGATGTGTGTTAGAAGTAGATGTTAATTACACAGCTTAGAAGGTTTGTTCAAGTTTTTAACAGTGTAATAACATGACAGCATGAAATTTGAGATTTGTTGTGCTTTTCTTGTTCAGGTCAGCAAGTAACTGCTGATGTGTTAGGCAAGGGGCATACGGTGCCAGTAACAGGGCAGTGAGGTCTGTGTCTCATCCCGCTTTTCCTGAAGTGTTCCCTGCTTTGGTCAAAGGGTAAGGTGCCAGGTGTGGCTGGGCTTAGGTCCTGACTCATTCTCATTGAAGTTCCCTGGGGCTGGATGCTTGTTGTACATTAACTAACCTGTACTACGGAGGAAAGGTCATGTATGCAACCTGGAGAAAGAAAAAAAACCCAAACAAACAACAAAACACCAAAAGAAACACTGAGTCATCCATGCTATGTGCTTCAGACCTGGGCTGACCCAGTTTTCCACGGAATTGTGTTTCTGGACTGGGCAGGGTCACCCCATGGGGTGAAATGTTGGTATAAATGATGCCATTGTGCTACGTGTGGGAGATTTATTGGCAAGATCCACATTACAAGACCTGGTTCTGGCCATCATCTGATCCTTTCTGAATAAACCGTCCAGGCAGTTGGTGCCAGATTTAGTGCTGTACCTTTTGGGTTTGCTTTGGTGTAGTATGACATTCAGGATTCCTTTACAGGCAACTGTGCAGAGCAGGAAAATCTATGTGAAATGCTTCCTACTGGAGTCACCATCTGGCCAATATTCATCTTGTTTAGTGAAATACCAAGATCTCCATAGAACACAGGTGTTAATGCAGATCATAAGGCACAAGTGACCGCAGTAATAAACCAACATGCAATGAAATGTAATTAATGCACCTGGTGCTTGCATTTCAAAAGAATTTCCGTGCCTTTATATTCTCCCTGCACACTGATGTGCATTTTAATAGTTGGAACTTCAATCATCACTTTGCAACCAACCCTTTAATCATATTAATTCCCTTAAAAAGTGAACTATAATGTTTGCTAGTAAAGAGTATTCCATAATTTAATCAGGAGGGCGCAAAAAGTGGAGCACACATGAAACTATATGCTGCTTAGTAGCATTTTTATGGCATGAAAAAGACTATTGTCCTGTTTCTGTCGGTCTGGTTCTGCTGCTGGCAAAGGTTTGTTTTCAGTCATGTAATCCTTGTTGATATGTTCCGAGTGCTTTTGAACCAGCTGGAACAAGTGAAAAGATCCCAGGCAGGAAAATAAATGATTAAGCTTTCTATCACTGGATTTCACAGTGTGTTTTTCATCTCACCTCTGACCTGCATCAGTAACGAATGCATTTTTGTAAGGTTAAAAACCCCCAGGACAACATTTGTTCCCAGCAGACCAAAGAAAACAACCCAACATGGGAAATGTAGGTGGTATGTGTGTGTTTGTGGGTTCTGGAGAATCACATTATTCTCAAATGTCCTTTCAGAGCAGTGATCTGCCTCCGTCTTGTTAGTCAGCTGGCAAATCCTGAGCAGACAGGGCTTGTGAGGGGAAAAGGGAGAGGTCAAAAAGTCAAAGGCAAGGGTCACGGGTAATTTTTATTTTTGTATGAGTATTTCTCAAGGGTGGTCTGAAGCGTGTGAGGAACATAAATCTACGTGGGGATACTCGTATACTGGCGGAGACGGACAGTCCCATCGAGTGACTTCCCAATCTGGTGCTATTTAGTAGGGGTTCAGAGCGTGTTCAGCTCCCCAGAGGTACGCCTGCTGCTGACACTGCCGTTGCTCAGCCCCGCTCGTGGGACGCAGCACGGGCGCAGATCACTCTGTGTTGTGCCACCAGTGGTCAGTGCCAGGCCATCGCAGATGAGCTGCCGACAAGCCAGGGGCAAACACCACTGGCTGGGCACGGAGGGGCTGCTCCACCACCTTTAAGGATGGTGTCTGCATTTTCACCTTCAGCAACAGACTCTCAGCCCTATGAAGCAGGCTTTGGCTCCCAGTCAGTGAAGACAAGCTGCTGAGGGTCACTGTCAAGTGACAAAATACTCTGTTTAACCCAGCTGCTGCAGCATCCACATCTTCCAGGAGCCAAGGGAGCCAAGGGAAATCAGGAGAATGATGGTCCACGCTGCTGCGTGCTGCTGTACTTTATTGTGTTCAGACACAGACAAAGAAATTGAGGAACACTTGCTGACCCCAGCTCCTCTTACTGGCTTTCAGCAATGTTGCTTTCTTGGCAAGAGCTGGGAGGATCGGAGGAGTGGGGCGGGAGCATGGGGAGTGACAAGGAGCGAGGCCATCCACAAGGCTGAGCAGGGCTGCAGAAGGGCTGACAGGGATGTCCCCTCCTGCCCTTGTCTGCCAAAGTGTCCCTGCAATCGCTTCAATGATCTGGCTTCATTTTAGGAGAGAAACTACTTAGGGCTGTCCTTGATGCTTTCTGATCTCTCTTACAGCTACCATACCCTACTAACAGGTCTCCTCAGGCACCCATCTTTATTCTTGAATTAGTGACCTTGTCACAAAGTAACAGCAGCAAAAAAGGCACGAGCAACCTTCAAAGCAAACCCTCAGCTGAGAGAACTGGGCACTGTGAGCAGTATTCACCAGGCTCTCCTGCACTCAGCACTTGTCACAACTAAGGCAAAACCACCAATCTAATTTTTTGCCTCTTGACCTAAGTCAGCTTTTGAACCTAGGCCCACAGAGGTGAAAGGTTAATGTATTATGCTGTCTTCTCTTCAATTAATCTCTAAATCCTAGGCAGATTTACATACTATTGGAAGATTTTAAATTGCACCTGATTTACGAGGCACCCTTTTTAAGTTCAGATTGCCTTTGCAGATTGTCACCAGGGCAATAAGGATAATTACTACACAGATTTATTCTCAGGATGGAAATTTTAATTTCCTAAATAATGTACACCTGTCCATCCTGACACCATGGCCAGGCTAAGCATCTGAAATGTTAAACCCTGAGATCCCTTTATTTCTTACATGCCTCAGAGAAGAAATTAATTGTATTGAGACAGGCTACAAGCTCAACAAACTGACTTAAAGAAATCCTTCTGCTGATGCAGAAATGCAAGCAACTCATTGAAAATAGAGCAACACACTGCTGCTTCACAACTATTTTTTTTTTTTTTCCCCAGATAATGCTGAATAAATATACCTTTGGGAAGAGCAAGCTCATAGTCTTTAAAGGAAGACCTTGACGTTGGTGAGCCATGAGGATGTGTGGAGGGGTGACAGAATCTACAGGAGCAGGCAGACCAGTCTATTTGCAAGTGGTAATTTCAGGTACACAGATTTTTTTAATTGCATTTTAGTGCACTGAATAGTCCTCTGGTGCCCTGAGAACCCCCAGTTCTCTCGGGCAGAGCATAAATAGCAGTCAGGCCCAATAGTCCAGGCAGAGCCACAGTGCCATCACCACACTGAAGAAAAGGCCAGGGGTGCTCTTCTTTTCCGGGATAAGTAATCCATCTGCTCAGCTAAGAGAAAGGGCTGGGGTGCAGGATGAAGGCTGACACCCCAGTCAGTAAAATGAACCCTTGTACTCCATGTTATCCCATGAAGAAGAGGGCCATTTATCAATAAAATAGTCAGTCTCCAAGAGCTTTTACTGGTACAAAGCCACTTACCTGCTGTCAGACAATGGACGTGAATCGCGCCCCGTGCTCATGATTCACCACTGCTCACTAGGCTGAGCCCCCCCCAGGTGCTTGAAGCTCAATATCAAACAGAGGTAGGAATTTCCAGTGGCTGCCCACCCAAGTGGGTTTAAGCCAGCAATGCAGAAGACTGGTCTCAAAAGACGCAGGGCAAACTTTGCTCACATTGCCTTTGCAGACATCCATGGGCTCAGCTTCTATTGTTGAATATTGTTCAAAAAGTGTAATGCCTAGAAAGGACTTTCACCCATCACAACTTGAGGAATAAGGAATACCTCGTTCTTTTTTTTTGTCCTCCCCTCAGCACATCTAGTACCATCCTTGATGCAGAAATACTGTATTATAGGCATTTGGAAGAGGAGTGGGAAGGAGAAATTGCCAGTCCCCGGGCACCATCAGTTGCTGTCAGCTCTGCTCTGGGAATAGCGTGTGGCTGTTAATTGCTGCTGCAGATCCAGCAGATGGTGTGTAAGACATTGCATTTAATGGAGCCCCTCAGAAAGAGTGGCATCTGTTTGTTTAATTTCTTGGCAACAGAACGGCAGATTTAAAAAACAAACAAACGGAATTGGACGCTTAGCTATGGATATCCCTCTAACAGACTATAAATGTTTTAAGATAAATAGGTCAAATGAAGGAAACTATCCACTGACACATTTGAGCAGTAAGCCAAACTTTCAGACATTGGCTTTTTTAAAGATTAGATTTTCAATACACAGCAATGCAACTCCTTCAAGAGGCTTTTAAATGAATTGTTGACACTATCTTTTTGACTATGAATTTGTCTAAGTGTAGAACTGTTACAAACACTAATTTGGAAACTAATCCATTCTGCCTTTCTCTCTCACATATACCCAGAGGTTAAAACATGATCTCTAGATCTAGACACATATCATGTGCAACTCCTACATTTAAAAATGGCAACAGAAGACAAGGCAGAAAGCATCTGCAGTTCCTTCCTTTAACAAGTGGGACAAGCAACTTGGAGGAGCTCTTGCTATGGATATTACTGCCATAGCTCCAATATTAACACAACTCCTCATATTCCTGTAAATTCATCATAGCAGAAATTGCCACAGCAGAGTGTGCCATGGATGCATCTGTAGTAGGGTATTTTATTGTCTCTAACAAGGGCCAAACCTGGATGCTTCGCCCGAGTGTAAATGGCTTCTTGATCTTTGCTGTATATGCAATGCTGCACCGTGAGAAATCCTTCCTAGCCCCACTAGGTGAGCACATAGACTCCCAAAGCATGAGGGTGGATGCCTCTATGATTATCTCCTCTTTGTGTACTTATTTTGGGAAGTCTTCTGTCAGATTTTAGACACGTTTCATATTTTTCCTGTTTTAAAGCCAAGTTCGGATAGGATGCTCAAGTTGAGAAACAGGCCACGTGGCCTCTCCTTTTCCAGCCACTGATCCAAAAAAGTGCTGCTGCTCACTTTTTCCTATCAGCTAACTCCCGTGTTCATTGCTGCAGGCTAGACAGAGTCTGCCTGCCTGTGCCAGGAAGTTTTTCCCTCGGACATTTTGCCGAATCACAGTTGCTGCATGGCTGTGCCACCCAGGCACGTGTCTGCTTGGCTGTGGGGGGGCCACACGTTGGCAGCAGCTGTGGACATCAGCCGACATCTCTGCCTTGCCCAAGCGTGTCCGCTTTGGCGTGTTCCGCTGGTGGCTGTGTGTTGGCTCAAATTATGTTATGGGTTTTTTTTTCAGGGGCTGATTTCTTTTCAGGCCGTAGAGATGCACGTGCTGTTCACCCAGCATCAGGTCTGGGTGTAGATGTGCATAAGTCTGTGCATCCCTCAGAAGAGCTTTCTCGGGCAAGTGCTAGTTGACCTCCACTGCAGTTTCTCCAGGTGAAAAAGCCCAGTGAAAGGATTTAGTTTAATCTGGGTGCCTCTGTACTGCTGGTGCAGGCTGACCTCGGGCTGCAGGGTGTTGAGTGATTTCTCCCAAAGTTTCCTTGGGCAGGAAGAGTGTGTTACACTCCCCTACTGAGCCCCTACCCCGGTACCTACCTGGACACACAGTCCTCTCCTCAGCCTGTCTCCAGCCCCTCTTGCCCAGATGCTTGTTTGCTCTATTCTGCATGCACATGAATGAGGAAGTAAAAGGGAAATAGCACTGCCATAAACCAACCTGGAACAACCCTAGTGATTGCATTCTTTAGGGAGACATATATCGAAACACAGTCACAGGCTGTAGTTTAACCAACATTTTTACAGCTTTTTAATTGAGGATAACTCAGATATATCTTTCACTTTTTTTTTTTTTAATTTTTTTTTTTTTTTTTTACCATTCAAGGCACAGCTTGGCAAACAGTACAGCTGTTAAAATAAAGAAGGGCTGAGTTGTTCACACAGTGTATATACCTTGATAATGTCTAGTCAGCTATGATGGAGCAAAACTTCTGTTTCCATATCTGTGAATAGGGAATAGTAACATGCAGATAATAGTAAACATCCATTTTGTCTTACTCACTGGGATAAAAACAAAAGCTGTTCAGTGTTACTATTCTAATTTCAGCACCTTATATTCTCATGTTGACAGAAGTCTATGACTATTAAATATATAATAGTGCTCTTAGTTCAGATGAGTTTTTTTTCTGATTAACATTTTAATCAGGTGAATGGAAGATTAAATGTCTATGTTATAGGACATTATATAAGTTTGTTTGTTTGTTCCCCCCCCTCCAGTTTACTCTTAATAGAACCTGTAGAAACCTGTTATTTTAAAAGTTTTTTCTTCGAAGCTGTGCTAGGAAGTCACTTCCCCATACCCTAGAGCTGATACTTGATTTCACAAATGAGGTCAGTACCATCTTGATCAAACACAGCCACTCCTCTGACAAGAACAGCATCCTGTAGTGAATCAGGACATATGGAACAGACCCAATTCTATTGAAACTAAAATAAGCATAAAAAGGCCTCAAAAGAGATCATTTAAATGCCTCTCATGGCTCTAACCACATATCACATGCTTGGCCTATAAAAGGTTAGGCTGGAAAAATCTACTACTCTACTTACTTTGGAAAAAGAAAACAAAACCCACCTCTGTAACATTCTTAATTAAAAGATAAGGAAGTATTCCTCCTAAATACTCACACCTTGCACTTATTTATGACATTTCTGTGAAGGAGCTGAAAAAAAGCAGATGGGGACTGTTATCTACACTGGTCCAGTGAGCCTGTGTAGGGTGAGGAATGTAACCAACCCATTTGTCTGCTGTAAAGCTTTTAATCACCCCTGGGCATTGAGTGTGGTGTACTGGGACAGGCTGCCTCTGCATCCCCAGCTCCTCTGGCAGCTTCATCTCTGCCTGCCAGTGCCATCTTCCCCCCTGGCTATTTTAATGATCGCAGGAAAATACTAAATACTGAAAATCCTACCATCATCCTTTGTATTCCATAGCTCTTCTTCATAAAGAATACAGCCATTAGAATCTGGATTTTAAAGTTAGCTTAGAGAATATCAACAGTGAGTATTTAAAGAAAGGCTTGAAGATGTCAGTCACTTCATCTCCATTCTGTAGCACTGCTTTCCAGCACGACTGATTAACCTTGCAATTTAAATACAAGTTCTCACAGGCAAATACTTAGTAGAGAGTAAATGACAAAATTTCAAGTACTAAATATAACCTGTGTATCACCACGAAGGTGGGAACAGGCAGGCAATTTTGCTTGAAAAGGTATCTAAGATCTGCATTTTTCCAATCAGCATTTGTTCTATTTTCTACGTCACCTTCAGTAGACTCATCTTGTAATGTTTCCTTGAAGAGGTCCTCCACAATGTTTGTGCCTTTCCTGTGCTGGCAGCTGCCCCCTTATAGAGCCCTCTGTGCTCATTCATAAAAGTCATCTGGGTAGAGAGGCTCTGTTTTCTATTCTTCTAGGGGCCCCTAACATTCCTGTTGTAATGTTTTTGGTCAGGCTTGTGCTTTCATCCCGAATGAGACACCACTGCTTTATGCTTTTTTATTTTAGTTTTCCTTTGTTGTCTTATTGAAAGGGAAAACCAAGCTCCAAGACCTTCTGTCATTCCTGATGATGTTTTTAACATCTGGTCATTTATTGCTGCCTGTCAGGTGATTCTTTCCTTTTACAGACTAGATATTTTTGATATGTCATTCTTGCTAAGGGGAGAAGAGTAAGTAAATAATATTACTGCATTTCTATGCTTTTTTTTTCATTTTCCCATATTTTCTCCACATTGACATTAGTTTTTTTCAGTGCAGCTTGAAATCAATAGCGAATACTTGCTTCTTTTTTGTATCGCTCTGAGTTTGCTTTTCCCCATGACTTCTCACTTACTTTTCTGCTTTTGAAGTCATCCATACAGAACCAACACACAGTGCAGTGCCAGCAGAGGAGTAAAGAGCAGCATTGCTCTTTTCCCCCAGGGAGGGCACGGCTACCCCACAACAGAGCAGGCTGCTGAGTTCCAGGGCAGGCTACCAGCAGCAGCATCACTTGGAGATGTTTTCAGACAGCAGTGATCTGCTTCCTAAAACATCCAGCCTGATCTAAACCTCCACAGCTGTAACTTTGGGGTTAACTGTGGCTGTAGTGGGAAGGATGCAGCAAAGGAACTGCAGCCAGAGGTAAGGCTGCAAGTGTCACACACGATGGCAGAGGTCACTGGCATGTGATTAGAAAAAGTATTTGAAAAACAGAGCAGAGAGGTAAAAAAAATCTTAAAATGTTGTATAAATGTGTCTGTGTTATGGGGAAGAACAATAGGAATTTAGGAATTCGATTCTTAGATCAAAGCAGGTGTTTGGTCATATGCAGGAAAAGAAAAGTAACTTCCAAGGGGATTAGTGTTTCTGTATACAGAAAGTCTGAGATCCATTGAAACCGATACCTGCAAAACTCTTTGCCATCTCTGATGTCTAAGTCTTCAAAAATTGTTTTGACATGTTTTTTCAGAGTAAAAACCCCAACCAACCAAAGAAACCCCATGCCCCCATGCCCACTATTTGGAGCAGTTAGGCACACAAACACTACTG
>NW_008596764.1:0-2314 GCF_000691845.1 Merops nubicus | reverse complement strand
GTTCAGCAGTCTCCAGCTTTGCAATCTTTTTAAAAAACATGGTTTTACTGCACTTGAAATGAAGAGGAGTTAGCATACGAAAATCAAAGTACTGGACGCCTCAAAAGATAGCAGAAGTTGATGACACTATAAAGACTTTCAGCACATGTGAATGCTTATTTTATCTGAACACTTTAGCATAGTTATTAGTCATTCTAAGTGATTATATTTTCCTCTCATCTACCTAATCTGCATTATAAATGAATATACTACAGAGCAATGCATTTTGTAGGTAAAGCACTGACTTGGCAGTCAGGAAACAAGGTTTGTTGCTGGGACAGACTCACCCAGGCCGGTCCCTTTGCCTTCATTAGCCTCAGTATCTCAGACTGACCCATATTGACTCAACAAATCCATCAATACCCAATGAATATCAATATCCAATCAACATCGATTTCCGATCAATATCCATCAATATCCTATCCTATTTTAATCTATTTCACAGTCTTTCAGTAGTGTTTTCCAAGTTTTAAAGTGTTTATTTTCATAGGAAGCCCCGTTAGTGATGTTTAAAGGAACAAGGGGGAACTTGTCAGGCTGTGGATATTGATATGCTTTGGTATCAATGGAGTCACAGTAAATTTGAGCAGCTTTAAAGCTGCCACTCTTAAACTTGTAGTATTATCATGCTTTTCTTTTCTTCTTCTGAGTGAAGAAGGGCAGAGATACCACTTGCAGCAGTGGTAGCTCCTGTGACTTAGGACACTGTCTCCTCCACCTGGCTGGCTGTCCGTTTCTCTTCAGCAGCAATGGCTAGGAAGGAAATGGTTCATAGTATATTTGAAAGGAAATGGAAAAAAAAATAGTTTTGAACTTTGCAAAGTTTATTTGGTTATAGCCTTGAACGAAGACCATGTTCTGCTCCTCACTCCTCTCCTTCCCATCTTTTAAGCCTCATGTCCTGCTGCTGTGAGTGTCTGTGGGAGCCTGGAGACGCATATGGCTGCATAAAGGTGAGGTGATGGTCGCTTTCCCAGAAGTGAGGGGATGGTCTCTAGATTTGCCTGTACTTCTCAGGAAGTATGTAAGCCTTTGTCACAAACCACCTGTGAAGGACGAAGAGAAGTCAAATGCTCCCACAGCTCCTCAGGCAGAGGGGCTGGTGCTGGGAGCTCTGCATGCCCTTCCCAGGACAGCAGGTAAAACTACCCACTGATAAAATCTCCTCATTGAGGGTAGATCTTCATTTTGCATTTGGTTTTTCTGACCCTCAGAAAGGTAATTCTTGGTCTTTTCTTTGCATGTTACTTATTGTTTGGTACCATACATACGATTCATTTTTGATACAGCCAAACCAAATGTGTGCTACAATAGGAAGTGGAGCCCTTCTTGACCTTGGTGGGAAGGGCTGAAAAGGACTGTGGCAGTTTGCTTAAGTAGGGTGTGGCTGGTATCAATAAATAGTTGAATTCCCTTGAGTGTCAATAGCATGGAGAATGAAAAGAAAATCTCACTGGATGACTGTGTAAAGATCACCTCTGATTTAGTCATATTTACATGAAGTCTTGCTGCAGTGAAATAATGCTCTAGGACTTCTGCAGGCATTGAACGGAGGTTTGTGTTTTACTGAGATAAAGCAGGTTGTCATCTGTGAAAAGAGCAATTTATGTCCTTTGTCATGGATTGTGATGCCTTGAATCTCTGGAGACTTTCTGAGAGCTATTGCTAGCGGTTCAGTGGACAGAGCAATCAGAGGAGGTGACAAAGGACACACTTGCCTTCTGCCTCTCTGAGGAAAAAGTCATTCAAATAAAGGAGTCTCCGAGAGTCATTCAAATAAATGAATGCACACCCTCTAGCTTTCTGCAGGCTTAATGAACCTTATTCACCAGAAGCAGAACCTTGTTGTCGAGCCTGTGTCTTCGGAGGGGGAAGGAAAATGTTGAAGGAGGTTGGTCCATCAGATTTGTGTTTTCTGAAGGAGCTGAAACAATATTTTCTGCCCTTGCCTGGGACTGTGGGAGCCACACACTCCTGGGGATGAAGTGACCTACTTGCTCTGCTGGCTCAGGCGTTCCTTTTCTTCCTGGGATTCTGCTCTGATTTCAAACAAACATTTGCTTCTCTGCTGAAAAATGGGTTTCACGCAGTCCTGAGGCAATCGTGATTTTAGGAGAGCCTCTGCTTCTTCCTAGTGTCTCTGCCTTATATTTTATATGAGGGCAGCAACTTTCTGTATGAATTTCAAGAACTGGCAGGTTACAGAGGTGTCTAAATCATTATGTGAATAGGACGCCGTGTCACATACTTGTTTTTTTGGTGTTTTTTTTTTTTT
>NW_008596763.1:116424-157962 GCF_000691845.1 Merops nubicus | reverse complement strand
CCTCCAGGGCCACCCGTCCACCTCGGCAGGCCGAGGGGGCCTGGCAGCAGCAAAGAGTTAAGATTCCATCACCAAAAAAAGTTCAGAAAAGGTGGAGACAAGCTAACAACATCTTTTTTGTTCATTAAAAATCCTCTTAGTGCCTGAAAGATAAGCCTGGCTTATCACAGCCAAGCGGTGTGAGGATTCAGCCTCTAAAAAAGTTATTTGTGTGTGTGCACCGAGACCTGTGAGGACGAGACTTTGCCATTCCCATTATTCAATTTGACGTTATTGTCTAAAGAGCTTTTTTTGAATTGCAAAGTTATAATAACCAAGTATTTTTCCAGATCAAACACTGCATTTGTTCATCCACTCTTACGCTCTCCAGCTCTAAGCAAAGAAAAGAAGAGAAAAATAAACCCTAGAGGAGAAATTCATCCAGCCTTAGCATCCAAATTTCATCCCAGGGCCAGCAACAGGCAGGCAGGGAGGGATGAACCACCCTTCCCCTCACATTTTTTAGTTCCCCCCCCCCCTTGAAACTCAATCACACAAGAAGATGGTATTAAAAATTATGTTTGAGCTGCTGAAGAAATTATCAACAGGGATAGAGGCATTTCCAGGATCAGTGCCTGGGTTTATCCAGGAGCTTCATAAATAAGGGATTTCTCATAACACTGGTGTATCTAACCACATGGGAAATTAAAATGTGTTGCTAGCATTTATTTTTAAAAGCGTAGCAAAAGGCTTTATTTGAAGCTTTAGGGTGGGTTGTATGGGGTTGGGTTGTTTCTTTTTTTTTTTTTATTTCCCCTGAAGAAACAATTATTTCTGGAATTGCTGCTGTGTTCCAGCTTTAGTCTCCCATGAACATTCATTTACCTATATTATATACGTGTTATTTTAGCAGATACCTTCGCACTGTGAAATTAAGCATATCTGTGGATAATCAGTACTTTGCTTTTCCCTTTTTAATATTTAAGGTATTAAAACAGATAAGAAGCTAACCAGCAACAGTAATGACTGTATACACACATGCACTTTACAGCTCTTACAGATTTTACCACTAGGGTACATGCTTTAAATTATAGCATGTAAATGATGACTTAATTGCAACTTGGGAAGCCAACCAAATATCAGTCGTGTGAAGTGAACTTAAACATGCTGTAGATAACCACTGCAATTTTCCATCCTATTTTCAGACTGAAGGTAAAAGGCCCTTGTGCAATCAGGGTAATTTAGGTGGGAAGTGGTAGAGAGAAGCCTTTCCCTCTGTTTTAAAGGAGTCTGAGTCCAGCAGACTTCTGTGCAGCTCGCTGCATTTTCCAGGGTTGGGTTTAGTTGCCTCACACTGCAGCTTGCTGACAAGTTTCAGCTCAACTCCAGAGTCACCAGATAAGCCAGACCTGGCCAGAGCTCCAGTTCTGGGCCACCAAAACTATCTTGCAACAGGGGATGAGAAGTGCAAAGCTCCTCCTTCTGCTGGGTGTTGATGTCCTCTCTCGTGTTATATATGGATAGGTATAAATAAGATATATATGAAACAAGCTTATGAGGAAGGAGACTCATAGCCCAAGAGCATCTGCAGAGGTCTTTGGGGTGCTCCTTCACAGCTTGGGGCCTCCCAGCCCAGGTTTCTGCACAAGTTCCAGCATTGCCCATTGCAAACCAAGGCCTGCACTACTGGGGAAGGTAAAGCCACACTAGCTATGTTTTGGGAGGAGCTGATCAAAGTACTTTAGTTGGAGTCTGCAAAGCCATTTAACTGGGATAGGTTCTGCTCCGTGTTCAGGACGAAGCCAAATATCTGCGTTGAGCCACATTCAGGCTCATCCATTCTTGTGTCTTCAGCATATTTTCCAGGTATTGAGCAGCACTTTCCAAAGCCTTACTAACTTGAAGAGCCATTTAAATATTCATTTTCCAGTTCATCTTGCATGCTGGGTAGGTTCCTCCAAGTGCTCCAGGGTGTAATTAGTTTCTCCAAAAGCATCTTCCCACCAGGCGCTTTGCTAGCGCTGACCACGTTTCCCCTCCACATCTCCCCCCTCCCCAGCCTCTTAAAGCTTCGCTGAGTTCCTGCACACAGCCTCCCGCAAAGGTTATCATCTTATGTTTAATAGGGGGGAAAAAGACAGCACAAGAGATTTACTGCAAATGGAAGCCATTACTGGAGCAGTTATCAAATGAAAGAACAATATAATAATGTCTAGTCATAAAGATATGAAGAGTTGCCTGTCAGAGGCAAACACCTGACTTGTAAAATTAGCCTGGGTGGCTGCTGTGAGATTTTGGCAAGCAGGACAAGACTCCTGCAACACACAGTTGAACACCCAGGTGCTTTGCAGCTCTACAGGCTGGAACTGGGTATCCAAACTGGGACCAGCTGGAGGGATAAGCATTGGCTGTGGGAGATGTGCATGAAGAAAAGCCAGGGGTGACTGCTCAAAACCATCCCAAATGTCCCCAAGAAGTACCACACCCCCTGGGTTTTTGGTGCCTGCCAAAGCTAAACCCCTTATCTCCAGCACAGATGGACATCATTGAGGCTGCAGACCCCAGGGTTTGAGTTAAGTATTAAAAAACTAATAGCACATGGTGTTGAATTTTGTCTGCCCCTTAACCTGTGAGGTCAGGTCACACAGGCTGTGAAACCACAGCTAGAAGACTGTGATTTCCAGTCTGGTGTATTGGCACAGACAGGTTTCTTCATCACCCCCAGTTCTACCCTCCTGCCAGGACTTGGGGCAGAAACACCTTCAGGCTTAAACAAATCCCTGTTGAATTTTCCCAAATAAAGACAGATGGACAAGTGGGTACCAGTGTCCATCACAAGGGAGGAAAATACTCTATTAGCAGAGGAATCTTTGACTCTTCTGTGAAAGCCAGCATCTCCTATCAAGGACTGTTCATCCTGTCTCACCACGTGCACCAGCACCTCAGGGTTAGTGTTCAGCAGCAGTTAGCTCTCACACCTCCTTTCCCACCAGACAGATGCATTTCATGCATCAAGGAACAATAAGTCCCAGCTCCTAGCCTCCATTTCAGGAAGTTGTGCTCCTCCAAGAGCCTTTGGTAACTGGAGCTGGTCATCACTAGGCCCCAGGTGCAACAGTCCCAGGTGCCTTTTAACCCTTCCTCACATGTCTCAGGAAGGTGAGTGATACCAGGGGCAGCCATAGGTGCTGGCTCTCTGTTTTGTGAGCATAGTGCCACTGGTTTGGTGTCTGGAGGTGAAAGTGTTGGCCACTGTGATTTGTAAAACAGTGTAAAACAAGGGGGGAAGAGCAGAATGGGAGCATTCCCAATGCCAGCAGTCAGCCTAGCCTGGATGCAAAGAAAATCCCATCACAAGCTTGCTAGCAATACCTGCTTTTAAACAGCCTGAGGATTGACCCCTGCTGTCTTTAGCCATAGCTTAAGAGCTTGAGAAAGAGCTGAAGCCCCAGTCCCTGCAGGAGCATCTGCTCTTCTGAAACATGCCAGAATAAGGTATTTGATGCAAGCCAAGGGATCCAAAACCCTCAAAAGCTGCTCTTCAGCATTGCCTTTTGAAGACAGAGCTCAGGGGTTATCTCAGAGGGAATGTTAATGTCCCCAGAGACTGAAGGGTATGGAGGAAAGCATCTCTTAACTTGAAACTTTGGCTCAACCATTAAAATGGCAGAGACAGCATTGCCTGACTGCCAGGTGAACAAGCTTCTGCTTGCATCAGTAAAAAAAATAAATTAAAAAATGAGCCACTTTTTTTTTGTAGCCAAGGAACCAGAGTCTGTGGTCATATTTTTTTTTCTTCCTAAGAAGATTGTCCATCAAAGAAAGGAAGGATGGAAAGCTGAAGTTTTCCAGAGAAAGGCAGGCTGCAGCTGGTGGTGGCTATGGCAGACCGGTGGTTTTCCTCCTGCCCTTGGGAACACAGAGAATTAAAAGCTTTCCCCTACTGGGGAGGTGTTCCCCAGGGTTTTGGCTCTCTGTGCCAGTGTGCTGGCACCAGGCTGGACACGGGTGCAATGCCCTGCCTGGTATGTGGGTGCTCACACCCCAGTAAGCCGTGCTGGTGGCATGGTAATGACTGTTTTGAAGTCCTTGGAGAGACTCCTATTAATTGGGGAGGGGGTTCTCAAAGCAGCTGCTTGGGGGATGTGATGAAAGAGCTGCACAAGCTCCCCCAGTTTGTAGCTGGGCAGTCAGCCCTGAGCAGGGGGAAGCACTAAACAGCAGAGGAGTTTGCACGGAGGCTTAACTTGCTTCTGAGCTCTGCTAGCAAAATAAGACAGTGCTTTAATAGAAAAATTAGAAAGGAAAATGGTTATTGGATTTTACTACAAAACCCCAAGGCAGGATGAGGAGTAGGATGTAAAAATGTTTGAGGAAATTAAACTGGCAATAGGGAAGGGCAGAATGTTAATAACAGTGCCCTTAATTATCCTAACTTACAATGGGTACACCCTGTAATAATTTTCAAGTATCGTTCAAGTGATCACAACAAGTTTGACCCACTGCTTCTTAAACAAATTGCTGTAATTATTCATAGACATCTATTATCAGGAGCTGCCTTGAACAACATCTTGAGCTTGTTAGTGCACAGCAACAGACACGGGTACAAATCATACCCTTGATAATTTGGAGGGGGGTTGGGCCAAGCAGGAGGTAGAGGGTGTGCAAGAAGATGCAGTCAGCACCTACACAGCACGCCGGGAGTGTGCGAGCAGGGGACATGTACAAATCTTTACATCCTTCAGAGGGACTGAAGAGATCAAACTCACCTTATTTCAGCTCCACAGACACGAGCTTCCTCTTCCCCATCCATGCCTTTGCATGCTTTCGTGACAACAGTGGGTAAACAGGATGGATAATCCAACCTCAGCTCTGTGGGGGGAGCTGGTCGCAGGGCTATCCACCAGCTTTGCCTCCTGCTAAGTATGTGTTTTTTAATCCTATCCTTTCAGTGCCCAGAGGAAGAGGACAGACTTCCTCTGCCCCTTGCTTCTGCACAGCGGAGGGCATGGATTAGCCCTGAGTGAGGCATCTTGAGAGCTGTGACCATCTGGCTATCATTAGTTTGATTTGATTTGATGGAAATGGACAAATGTAACAATTAGTATAGCAAAAACTCCTAATTAAAAAAAAAGCAAAAAGAAAAAAGATGATGGTGATTGAGGATGGATGGGTTTTTAATTTTGTGCATGAATGAGAGAACACGTTAATTAAAATCCAGGGTTTGTTTATTTGCTAGTCTCATTTTCTAGCAAGCTGCTCCAAGGTCCCTGAACCTGGCTGACAGCTCATGTCTTTGTACCACAGACCCTGAAATCCTCCGTGCTGGATTCCACCCCCTCCTCTCCTCCATCCCTCCACTCATCTCTGCTCCCACAGCTCCCTGGCAGCCCACAGCCCAGCACCAGAGGGTGGGTGGCTGCCTGGAGCAGGGACAGCGTGGGGACAGTAAGGTACAGGGAAGACCCTGACACTCTGGGTTATACTGACCCTAGCTGGAGTGCTGTGTTCAGCTCCAGGGCGCCCAGCACCAGAAAGATATGGACCTTTAGATATAAGGAAGACATTCTTCACTCTGAGGGTGGTGAGGCACTGGAACAGGTTCCCCAGAGAAGTGGTGGCTGACCATTCCCTGGAAGCGTTCAAGGCCAGGCTGATGAGGCTTTGAGCAACCTGGTCTAGTGGGAGGTGTCCCTGCCCATGGGAGGGGATTTGGAACTAGATGATCTTTAAGGTCCCTTCCACCACAAATCATTCTGTGAATCTATGAAGTGCCATATTTCCAGTGTTGTGGAAGCAGGAGGCATTCAGCCCTTGACATGAACTGGCATTGGAGATGTCTGGGTTAGTGATTCAACTTTCAAGCTCAACAGTTAGTCTAGGAGAAACGGAGAAATAAGGCCAGCAACAAAGCCATCCATGATTTATTCCCTGGTGGCAGAGGATGCTTTGACCTGTTTCAGGAAGCTCCTGGACAGCAAGTGAACTTTGGGTGTGATTGTCCCATCGTAGCACCATCAGTGCATGGCAGATGATGGTGCCACCAGCCTGCTGGGTCTGGGGGGAAGCGGCGTGACCCCCTCTGGAGTGAGACAGGCAGAACATTGCTGCTGTAGTAGTTTTTCCTCTGAAGTGCTTTTGTTGTGAATAAATACTTTGCTTTAGGAAAGCTGGCTGGCCAGCAGGTAGCCTGGTAAACTGGTAAAGGGCACTTCAGTCCCAGCCAACCCTCTGTGTGTCTGGGAGTCACGGCTGGGAAGGATAATCTGGTTTTGTGAGTAGGTAATGACTTGTATGAAAGCTCTTCCCAGCATGGTCACATTAGTATACTGAGAATCCAGAAGTCAAAAATGTCAGTGTTGGCAAGAATACCAGTGTGATGCCATTCTGGGGACAAAAAAGGCTTGTTTTGGCACATGTTGGCTTCTCATTTGTGCCTGCCCCAGTTCTGCCTGGCAAAATGCACTTTCACAGCTGAAATGATGCAGGTTTGGGCAGAAGCTACCCAAAATCCTAGTTGGAAGTGTTTCCAAATCCTGTTTTAACCTTTTTTCACCCGCTCCAAATCATCTTCAGGAAATACCTGAATGAAGCATTCCAGTTTTTAATTTTGAAATGACATTTTTTTGTCCATTTGACAATAAAACCAAGAAAAAGAATTTTCAAAGGCCACGTAGCAAAGAGGATTAAAGAACTTGACAATGAAACCAAACAGTTTATGCATTTTTTTTTCCTCTAGTCTCTTCTGTTTCAACCAGTGAATCAAAAACCCCATTATTCAAACAGCTGAAATGAGTTGTATCAGCATTCAAGAATTAAATGCAATTAAATGTGTGTATGCTGCTTAACAGCAAGGTGGTTTCTCTGCAAGTTGTCTGGCTGTGTATTAAGAGTTGCTGTTGGTGGGCTTGTCACTGAGTTCCATTATTTCCCCTGAGGTCAAAAAAAATCAACATTTCCCCACTTGGTGTTTCTGAAGACGTCTGAGTAACAGCTGAACAGCAGGGTCTGGAAATGAAGTGGATTATAGACAGAAAGAATATTAAAGTGGAGGAAAAATTTAAAGACTACATGAACTCAAGGAGAGGACAGGGAAGAAATTCTTATTATTTTTAAAAATTGTGTTTTAATGCTGTACTATGGGATTTCTCATGCAGGTCACAAATTTAACACGACTGTGTCGGTGCCCTTGCAAATTACCAACTGTGGAGTAATTTGATAAAACCAGACCATAATATGATCAAGAAAGGAGATGGGGGGGGAAAAAAAAGCAACTCAAAATAGTGCAGGGATTTCAGAAATAAGGGGACCAGCTTCTAAGCATGCCAGATTTCCTTTTCTGAGGAAAAATATAACTGCAGGCTCTCAGGGTGGATTGCCTTGCAGTATATACAGTACTCCCACTTAGGAAATAACCAGGACATTATATTGCTGTTTTTTCTTTGATTATACACTCTTCTGTGTCAGGTCAACATCTTAAGATTATTATTTTTTTTCGTACGTTGTTCTGGGAGCTCTTTTGCTGTTTCTTTCCTCTGTCAATCTGCAGCTTTCCTCTCCTGACAGCTGCTGGCTTTGCTAAATGAAGGACAGATTTTTGTGCAGTGAAAGATGCCTTTTTCTTTGGGGAGGATAAATAAAAGGGGGGGGATATAATTATACTTATCACCTGCAGGAGGATATATTGCAATTTTTATTTGGTTTTTCAAGGATATGATGCAAGGTCTGGTTCATTCATCTGGGTTTAACAGAAGAAATGGAGCTGGTTTTCTGCAGAGGCATGAGAATCTGTGTGGATAAAGATTCCTGCAGTCTCTGACAGGACTGATACCCACAGGACATGTCCCTCCTTGGTCAGGGCAGTTACATTACCCCATCACTTAAGCAATGGGCCTCTAGGATTTTACAGGACCAGTAACTGCTGGAGGCAATGGGGTGGGCTCTTTGCTGGTGCAAACAGTGAGGTCCCCCTCAGTTTTTAGGGTGACCATGTGAATAACAACCCTATTTGACCCCACTGAGGGCAGGACAGGTCTTGCCTGACTAACAGCCTGAGGATACTGTGCTGCCAGTGCAAACCTGTTCTATCTTTTCATAATAAGTGCTTGTATGCATGACTTTTTGCTATCCTTAATGCTCCTGCTTGCAAGTCTCTTTGTCAGAATTGATGTGAGATGGAAACATACTTTAATTTGATCAAATAAGCAAAAAACCCAGGAGTCTCAGCTGACACCAGCACCCTCCAGCCAGAGCAGCTGGACAGCTTTACACCTGCAGAGATTTTGGCCCAAGTTTTGCTACAGCTGAGCTTCCGCCAGTAAAACTAACATTGATTTTCAATTCTCCAAGGGAAAAAAAAAAGAAATGGATTTTTTTTTTTTTCTCCTGCAGGCAGGTGGAAGAACATTACCACCAGCACAGCTTTTCTTAGCACAAAACTGGGCTAATCGACCTGCAGCAGCCTGCATGGTAAAGAACATGCTTCCACAGAAATGAATATTTGGTTTATTTTGTTTTTAATAAAATAAAATAATCATTAATAAAAAATTACAGAGTTCCTTCATAAATTATTTGCAGTCAGAACTTTATAGTATAAGACAAACCAGGAAAGTACACAATGAAGGAAAACAAATGCCCTAAATTGGTATAAACCACCCATGGAAGTTTAAGAGTTTTCCTCTCAAACCTAAGGGGGCCTTCTTTTTGTCCCTGTCTGTTTGTCCTTTGCATCTCTGCTTGCTGCCAGGTCACCTCTGCACAAGCACGGCACAGATTTTGAGATATTTCTTTAGTCTAGACATATAGACATATAATTGGACATAGAGATATAGACATTTAGACATAAAATTGGAAAAATTGGTGGGGGAAGGGTCAAAACTTTGGTTTGAAAAAACGTGTCACAGATTGCTAGAGGAAAAGAGGAGGAAAAAGAATGGGGTACTAGTCAATGTGCTTTCAGGTGTTATGCACTCATAGCTGTAGCTGTGTTTAAAAACAGTGGGTCACTCCCAGCCTGCAACAAGCAGCAGATGGCTGTGCTGGAGGAACCATCCCTTCCTCCTGAAAACAACAGGGACTGTAAGGGTAAAATTAAGCATTTGCTATAGGTAAGTGTGTCAACAAAAGGAGTGAAACTGTGAGGAAAAAAAAGAAAGCAAACCACAATCAATGGAAATGTTTCTTCATGTGTAGAAATGGCATTGATTTGTGTCTTAGACCTAGCATGGAACTGGTAGGAGATGGTTAATCACTGGGGTTTTGCTTGCATGAAAGCAGATGCATTTCAAGGTACTTTCCCAGTATATATATACACACACACACATATATATATCATATATATATATGATATAGTTATATTCTCTACCTGGGAACACATGGAAAATGAGAGTTACCTGCCCTTCTTTCTGTCAGAAGTACCTTAAATATTTTAACACTTAAGGATGACAGACTGAGGACAATGGCAGGAAACACTGCAGTATCTCCAGACTTATATTTGTGATGATACTACAAACCATTCTGTTTAATTAAGGACCTCTCCCCAAGCTCCCAGCGTGAGGCTATTTATAGATGGTGGGGGAAGGAGAAGCTCCTCAAGCAGTCTTGTGCATCTCATTCACTTTCTTCAAGATCTCTCCACATGTGTTTTTCCTACTGCATGTTGAAGTAGCCTATTTTTGATCTCTTCTGATAGTGGAGCCTTATTAATTTATTGCAAAGATTGTAATAAATAATAGTGATGAATGCCATCAGCTAGCAGCCACTGTACAAGAACCAGCTCCAGATTGAAACATCTCAGCTTCTCAGCAGCTTCTGCAATACAAAAAGAAAAAATCCTGTTCACTTGCAAGCAGGAGTGGAAGGAAGAGCACGTCTGTGTAAAGTAGCACTTAAAATTGGGCATCAGTGTGGTGAAGCCTCATCTCACAGAAAACCCTCCCAGATCTCCAGTGCCTAAGTCAGGAAGCAGCATGGTGCACCTTGGGTTTGCCTCAGGGCTCCCCATCCCCAGCTCCTCACCATGGATTTTCTTTCCCGGGCTGCAGTTGCCCAACTGGTGTTTTGCAAGTGAGAAATGAGGTGGAAGATGGTGAAAGGTAGTAGGAGTGGGGCAGAAAACAGAGCAGAAAGAAATGCTAAAATCTTGCCAGCATAAGCCACCTCTGTCCAGCTGCAGCTGGTCAAGGTATGACTTCCTTCCTGGGTGGTGTGGTCTGCAGGGTTAGTATGAATTCAGATAGAAAATCTGTGATGTAATGAGTCAAAGTGACTACTCTCTCCTTCATGCCCAATGTGGCTTAGAGGTCTCCCACCAAATTACTGACCAGGTCCTTCTCTTCAACTGGCCAGAAAGGGGCAAAGCCCTACCACGTACAGCTGCCAGCATGGCAGGAGACTACATGTGCATCTCCAGGGAAGAATATTTGCAGCATTAAGATAAACCTGAAATTGCATCTTACTCATGTAATTAAAACATCTTTGAGGATTCACCTCCCGTAATTCCTGTACAGTATTCAGACTATAACCAGCTTGAGTTTATAGGTAGACATGCTGTTCAGGACAGGATTGAGGGACTTGTTGGGCTGAGTAAGGATTAGTTACCAGGAGGGACCCTTTCAACCAGATGTGAGACATTTAGGTTGAAGAGAAAATAACCATGTAATGACATGTGATTTATTTCTTAGCTGGTCACCCAGGGACAAGTAGCAAAAGAAGCAGAGCTGGAGCTTTCCTTGGCCAAATGCTAATTAGAAGGAATGAAGAAAAATAAATGTGCAGTGAAAAGCCTTTATAAAATGGTGATGTAGCCTGCATAATCTTTATAAATGCACTGGCTGAAAAACCTTGATTTGCTCTAGGTGTCTGATAATGGAAAAGTACCTGAGGTTTCAAATGGAGGTCAGGTGAGTTCTGATTCATGCAGAGATTAATTCCATTACAGCTAGGAGTCTGTCATGAAACATCTCCCATTAGAGATGGCAAATGCAGGGCTCAGCAGAAGCTTCACCATTCTGGCTGCTTTGAATGTAGAATCATTTAGGTTAGAAAAGACCTTTAAGATCATCAAGGCCAACTGTTAACCTAGCACTGCCAAGTCTACCACTAAACCACATCTACACCACATTTACATAAGGCAAACAAGGGATGAAACACAAAGCCCAATTTCCCTTAGACAACCCTTAATACATCTGCAGCATTAGCGTGGTCCTGTTGGCCAAGTCCTTTGGTAAAAGTCTTGCTGCTGTGGGAGTTCTGGGAAGGGTGAAAGATGGCACCAAGATTCTGCTGCTTCCCAGGCCACTATTAAAAAACAGAGCTTCACAGAGGGTCAATGGACATGCCAATAACTCCTGCCTGGCAGTAGTTCTGAGAGCCAGATATCCATTTGATCACCTAGCCCCAACTATGCAAAATACAACTACAGCACTGATCAAGGCACCCTCTTAAGTAGAGCATGTCATACTGCAAAACACTGTGATCACTGTAGTGCTGGTAGTAGATGTGTCATCATTGTTTTCATATAATGCTCACCCTCCAGAAGTTTTGGCAGCTTGAGCCTTTGGGAGGAAAAAAAGCAAACCCAGGACTTGAGTCCTGGGTGTAACATGGATGCTCCGTAGGACTTGAGCAGATCCCAGCTGCAGCAATGACTGCTCACAATGTGCCTAATGAGTGGTCAGCAGCAGCAGATTAATGAGAAGGAGAAATCTGCAGAGAGATTAGCCAACTGATTGGGACACCAGACAAGGCAACTTCAGCTGCCCTTTACGGAATCCATTTGTACCTAAGCTAACAGCTCTGCTACAGTTTCATACGTCATTAGGCTAATGCTCTGTTTAAATAGAGTTATCAATCATTTTGTTATTACACCCCTTTGTGCCTGACAACAAATTGATGGGAAACAAAAGCATTAGTAGGTTGTTTGAGGATTATAAAACAGTACTTGTAAAGCTCCCACTGCTTCTGCAGAAGGTGAAAAAGCACAGAGCTAATTGATTGTGCCAAAACAAGCCTCCAAAAGCCCTGCAACTTAAATAGAAATAACCAGTTGAGTTGCCTTTTAATTGTTTTGACGTCTTTCAACCTTCCAAGTGGACATTCAAGTCATATTTTCAGCTTTTTTCCACAAGTTCTGAAACTTGTATTTCTTTAAAAAAAAAAAGGAAAGGAAAAAAAAATGGAAAGAGAAAAGCTGAGAGTCTCATACAACCTGTAGTTCCAGCAGCTAGTACCTTAAGGAAGATGTGAACTGACACTAGACTCCTTATTTCAGAATTAATATACGATACTCTTGCTCAGAAGTTATTCAATATCTAAAAAAATCAATTTCAGAATTGGCTTTTGGGTTTCTTTATTTCAGCAATGCTTGCAGAGAGATACTGTAATAGTGCCCTGCGTAGTTCAGGATTCAAGTTTTGCACTTCAACCACGAGTAAAAACTCATGCATTTCACAATCACATTGTTAAATTTAACTTCCATAATACAGTCATGGGTTTTTTGGGGAAACCACATTTTATGCATCACATCCTGTATGAAACTGATTTCTGCTTTTCCCAGGAAGCCATTAAAAAACATGTTTGTTAGCCCTGTCAAGAGCAGCTGTTGAAATGCTATACCTGTACTTGTTCTTCATTTCCACAGCTGTAGATCTGCAAGGAGAACAATGAAAGGTCGAAGGTGATGGCAGCCCATTTTCCTGCACCAGGGTCTTTCTCTAACAGTCATCAACTACAATAGGAGAGCACAGCCCCAATTAACACAAACCAGGTGAAGAGATATTAGTTGTTCACTTTCAGCACAGGAAGGATGTGCCTTTGAAGGACACTTGTAAGAGCCAAATTCCAAAAGAAACAAGAGGTGGTTCTTCACATGACAGAGAGAAGATCTGGGATCTCCCTGTCCAAGAATGCTGAGAGGCAGGTGCTCACTTAGATTCAGGAGCAGCACTTGAACTGCTCAAGCACTTGAATATCCCATGAGGGTTCATAGACAGACAAAACACTTCAGGCTACGATCCTCTTAGGGGTAGGGGGAAGGATGCTCTGTTCCTGCCCACAGGCTCCAGTGCAGGAATGAACTGCAAGGTGGGAGGAGACTCCTACCTTCTCATGCCAAACAAATTTTGAATACCCAACTTGTGTTATTGATTGACTGCTCTGAAAGCTAGTCCCATCTGCTCCCTGCCTATCAAGGGTCATCTTCTTACAGAACAGCTTGAATAACTATGAATATTGGAAGAAAAAGGCTCTTGAATGGCCTCACTCTGCTAGTGGAGTGGCAACAGCAGACTCTTGCCTGCTTCCTAAGCCCCACCAGATGAGCACCTTTTGCCCTCAGCTCTGATTCCTCTGCAGAGTGCACAGCAGTGGCCACCTGCCAGTGCCCAAGGAGGGTTATGGCCAATCACCTTGCTGTGACATGCTTCAGACAGTGGCCTTGCAGAGCAAACAGACCTTCATTTCACACTGAGAGGACAAAAGAGCAAATTGAAAGGCCCTGCAAAGTGACACGGGCAACGTAAGCCCTCTGAGCACCTACTGTATGCTCTAAAGACAAAACAGCTCCCTAAACCTTTAAATGTTATAAAGATGCCAAAAGCAGAAAAAAAAAAGAAGAGACAACTATTGCACGATTATCCATAACATTTTTATGTCTCAGAATCCTCTGTGTATGAATTTTTCATTTTTTTCTTTAATAAGCACTGGCACACCAGAGAGTATCATAAAAGAGCATAAGATGTAATATAATAAAGTTGAGGAGAGGAATAAGCAATAGCAAACAAGCCCCATGATCTGGAAAGCGAGCTTGTTTTCAGATATTTGAGGCCAGAAACAACTTCTGGTTTAATTTCATGACTGAAGCCAACAGCCTTAATTCTTCCTTCATTGCAAATTTGACAGGTAACTATGACTATGTCGATTTAGTTGGAGACTAAAGAGTGAAAGAATAATCCCAAATGAACATTTCCACTTGCAACATTACCTCAGGGCAGAGTTAAGGTGGCTTGGGTGCTTATTTTTGCATTTCCGTGTCTCAAGATCTTTGTGCTTATCTTTTAAAACGTTAGGAAATTAGGTTTGAATTCAAATTCCTGAGTGTGCATTTTCCTGGGGCTGGAGCATCCCTGTGGTGTGCTTTCCCCAGAAGCTCAACCCCACCTCCCTCTTCATGTTCTTTTCTCGAGCTGTAGCCAAATAGATGGTGTTAATAATACATGTTCAAGCTGCACACCACTGTCACATCCCAACACAGAATCCTTTACTTTTAATGCAAATAAATACCATCTCAAATTGATACATTTTCCCATTTTCTTGGGTTTTGAAAGGAGGGTGGATCAGAGCTGCCTTTTCGGCACACGAAGGCAGCAGGTGCAGAAGCATTTGCAGGAGCATGTGGGACGTTGGCTGGTTTCATCTGCCACAAAGTCCCTGCTTACTCTCGTCCTCTCAAATATTAATTGGCTGCTGTTGCTGGCAGTGCCATCTCCACACTGAGCTCAGTCCTGCCCCAACCTTCTCCTTGAGAAGGTGGCAATGCCCTGCAAGCACTGACAAAGCAATTTCCTAAAGTGGTACCTGGGGTGAGAGGAGTCTGATGCTGAAGCAGATGTCAATTTATGGCCTTTTTTTTCTTGTGGAATCCTAAAGCTTTAATATAATTAGTTAAAAGCCTTTCTAATATCATCCTCCTGCTGGGGTGCCTTTCTGGAAGTTCAAGGTAAAACCTTGGCTGATAAGGGATGGATGATACAAGCTAGAGCAAAGCATAGGGTGGGCAGATGCTACAGCAAACTAAACCCCTCTCACCACTCCTGCTCTCCCACACTTCTCTGCGATGGGGAGGTGTGGTTCCAGACTTGATTTTGAACCTATTCCATGTTTCTAGAGCCATGGCTTTAATACAAGAGCAGGGCTTTCAGCTCTCTGACAGCCTTGTGCTGCCGCCCCTGCCAGCGGTGCTTTCATAATTAAACACTGCTAAAAGTCTTAGATTAGAGTAAAAAGGCAAATATACCATGGCTGGGAGGGTATAACGTCTCTGCTTTTAGCCAGACAGTTGAACTCCTGACATGCTGGCACTGTTATTTTTGTTAACAATGTGAAAGCTGATAATGTTAGAGCCGGGCCTGGGGCTACTCTGCAAAGAGCTCTACAGTCACTTGCAGGTGTCTTATCTCTGCAACACAGCGAGCTGAACTTCTGGTGTATGCACTTGCTATTAAAGACAGATGAGAGAAAGCCCCCTTGGAGTAGGACTGCCAGCTACCAGCTCTCTGAAAGGGCAGTCACCTAGATAGCCAAGCTCCTTTTAGTGGAAAAGCCTTTTTCTCTCTACAGACCTCCTTTGTGCTCGTTCCCTGCTCCCACACCTGCATTTCAACAGCAAGGAGATCTTCAGGGAAAGGGACTAAGGTGCTAAACTCTCTAAGCAGGACACCTTTAGAAGCCTGTTTAATGGACAAATCTCCAGCAACTCAGCCCAGCCATCAGGGCATTGTCCAGAGCAAGGTAGAGCCCAGCAGAAACTCCCCAGGGGACTTGCATCCACTACCCCAAACTGAAGAACATTTGGGGTAGGAGAACACTCTCCTATTAGAGCTTTTGCAGTCTTATAGCATAATTAAGGGTTTGCTAGATCAGGAAGAGGAAAAATATGGAAAAAAAAAAACAAACCTGTAGCTTTGGGGCACCAGAGCTAGCTCTAATATATTGATATAATGTAAAATGAAGGTGCTTCCAGTGGAGCAAGCCTGAGACTCAAGGCTTCTGAGTTTCTGAGGACTGCTCAAACCATGCATGATCTCAAGTGAAAAAAGGATGTAGCAGCAGCACCCCTGGACAGAAATGTGGAAACAAGGCTGGGGCTCTGACATGGGGTGGACCCTTTTTAGTGCCTTGAAGGCAGCAGCCCTTTGGGGATATGTACAGTGATTTCTGATCTGAAATTACACCACTTCTTGCAAACTTCATAGAAAATAATTAAGACAAATACCTGAACATCACAAAGATGGTGCAGCAGCTCCAAAGACAACTAGAAAAATCTGATAGAATAGGAACCCTCCACCACCACTGATTGATGCACTAAACCCTCAGAAACAGCACAACTGCTTTAGCAGTGCTAAGGACAAATTCAAGAGGAAAAAGCAGAATAAAAGAATGTCTTATAGTTTGTATCATTAAAAAGTCTCTGAAAGAGTAAGTCATGCTACCAAAATGCATATTAAAATAGGTAAAAATACTGTGTCTCAAAAAAATTATACAAAATAAAGGTCAATGGAATTCACTACCTAATGAAGTAATTGCTGGAAATATCTTACAGCACACAAACCTGCTTGCCTCATGTTCATTTTGCCCAATTTGGAAGGGAAAGTCTTCTGTTTTCAACCAGGAATAGTCTAAAATTAGCTCCAGCCTTAGTCTTTAACTCCAATTCAAAATTTTTTCAACAGCAAGGTTAAACAGAGAGACTTTTAAAAACCTGCAAATCAGTCATACTCAAACTTTGTAAAAATGCATGAGGAGCACTTCAACAATTAGACAAAAAAGAGGCAGAATAAACAGCACAAGGGACATCTGTAGTGTTATGGGAAGAACTGACCTCTTGGAGGACTTGGGGCTTATATCTGGTTGCAAATAGCATTTTGCCTGCTGAAGCTCAGAGCCTGTGGAGTTGGAGGTCACCCTTGGCAATGCCAGTAGGGCTGTGGCATTTCTTATGGCACACAACTGTGTTGAAACATCTTTGTGCTCTACAAAATACAATTCAACACGATAATTCAATGAAATTACACCTCACATTCACCCAGGATTATTAGGAGTTTTTGTGCAAAACCTGCTTGTCCAAAGAAGCTGGGAGTGGCTCGGTTTATTCAATACTTGTCAAAGTAGCAATTCTGGAGAGCACCATGTAAATAAGGGCCACAAAAATGATCCAAGGCCTGGAACATCTCTTCAGTGAGGCAATGCTAAGAGAGCTGGGGTTGTTCAGCCTGCAGAAGGCTCCAGGAAGAACTTACTGTGGCATTTCAGTACTTAAAAGGGGCCTATAAGAAAGATGAGGACAGTCTTCTTAACAGGACCTGTTGCAATAGAACAAGGAGTGATGGTTTTAAACTACAAGAGTGGAGATCTAGACTAGAGATAAGGAAGAAATTGTTTACAATAAGGGTGGTGAGACACTGGCCCAGGTTGCCCAGAGAGGTGGTAGAAGCCCCATTCCTGGAAACATTCCAGGTCAGGTTGGATGGTGCTCTAAGCAACCTGATGTAGTTGAAGTCCCTGCTCACTGCTGAAGGGTTGTACCAGCTGACCTTTAAATGTCCCTTCCAACCCAAAGCACTCTGTGGTTCCCAGACATCTTTCCTAAAAAGATGAAATGTGGCACATACCATAGAGTACCAACCCTGTTGCTGTGAGCCCTCCTCACTACGGATCAGGTCCAGGAATAACATAGGAGGGTTCCCAGACTGTCTTCAGTGAGGTCTCCTTTCTCATCACTGAGGAAGGTTGGGCTTGATGGCAGGGAAGCAAACCAAGCCCCCCATTGCCTTGCGCTGCAGCTCTGCTGCAGTCTGCAAACTCTAAAGAAAATTATTATTAAAGTAAAAATGTGTTAAAAACATTTCTAGGCAACTTGTGGAGCCCTCCCAAACAGCAGTGAAGTGTGTGGAAAAACTGAGATCCAGATTTTCATGACACCTGTGAGACAAAAAAAAATCATGGACCATTCCTCCACTTGTCCCATCACGATCAGGGTTTTCCATACATCCAACGCTGCCCTGGGAGCCCCCAGCAGCTCCAGCTAGCAGTGGAAGAAGCCAGGAAGAGTTAAGAAATGACTCACCTGATTGAATGTTTTAACAAGGGAGATGTTGGTTTGGTTATGAAAAATATTTCTGCACATAGCCCTGGGCTGGGAAGAGTTAAATATCCCAAGCCTGCACAACAGCACAGGATTTTCCAATTCTTTGCCTTTTTTTCCTCCTTTGAATGGGTTTGTTTGTTTCCCTTGGAGGCTAGCAGTCACACACAATAGGCAGATTTTTCTATTAAGCCATTTTTTTCCACTTTTAGTCTTCAATGGAGCCCAGGTGCCAATTGTTTGCTGCTTGGTTTCTGTCTTCCTCTTCCTGCCCACAGTTTAACCCCTTTCTTTCATCCTTGCTTTTGGGAGTCTCATTTGATCACATACACTCCTAATGCAGCTGGGTGATAAAATATTACCAAAAGGCTTGTTAATGGTCTGTATCAGGTATGAGTGCCATTAAACAAGGCAGTCTATGGACCTTCCATCTATGAATTTAGCCACAGAAAGTCAAATATTAACTAGTCATTTCCCTTTCCTTTGAAGCCCTCTTTATAGTATATTCATTTAGGAAGTGAAAACATTTTGCTTCTATTAAAAAAAGAAACCAAAACAACAAATCAACTCAGGCAAGCCTCTCTTCTGATTTAAGTAAGGTTAACAAAGACATGATCATACTTTTTCTTTTAAATCCCTCATCAACCCATCGCTTACTGCGGAGGCAGCTCAGCAAGTTTCAGCACACAGCTGCCATCCCTCACCAACTGCCCCAGCCTCTGGCAAGCAGAAATGTTTTCCACAGATCTGGGATTAAGTTAGGCCCAGGCTGAGGCTCAGCTCAGTAGCAGTGTCACTGCTGGAGGGATTAAACCTTTCCTTACATGAGGCTGATTCTGGTTGTCATGTAGGCACCGTGTTGCTGTCAGCACGCTCCGTCGCGGCTTGCCCTGACAGCGTGATCAAGTGCTCAGAGTTCTGCCTCATGTATTAAACATCAAACTAGGCAAGCAGAGAAAATCCTCTCCCCTCCATGCGCTTCACTCACATGTTGTTCTGCATCATCATTATCAGAGAAGGGAAAAAGACGTGGCTGGTTTTAATGCCAGGGTCACAGCTTGGTGAAGAGCACCTGAATCGTGTTGCCTGCAGCTATCGGCTGTCATGCCAGGGGGGTAACGTTAGCAAGGCTATGGGAAAGCCATAATGGCTGGGGAAAAGGAGGGAGAAAAGAGGTTTAGTAAGGAAACAGCAGAAGAACCAAGACTGGAAAACATTAGTCTAAAACTATACTCTGAAAAGTTAAAAGAGCACATGTTTAAGAAGAGCACATTTTTAAGAACCACCAGACATCCAACCTGAGATGAGGAACCTGCTCTCTTTCCAGATCCCCACAGAACCAAAACCCATTAAAAAGCCATCTATGGAGAATAGATACTTCATTCATCTTTGCAGAGGGCCTCCTCCAACACCATGCACCAGTCATTGCTCTTCCTGTACCATGCAAGGCTGAGCCACGTGTGGCCATCTCCCTCTTTTTCTTATTTTATAAACAAGAATTAAATATGGGAGAAATAATTCAATATCAAAATTGTAAAATGAACACCCAAATATTTGGGAAAAGAGCATGAACAGCCAAATAAGACTGAGTTACTAAGAGAGAGATCATACTCTAGAGCAGCACTGGTATTCTGGGAAGGAATAAATCTAGAAGGACAAAGCTAATACCACTTAGGGGGATTTATGCACAGTATTTACATCCCAGGCAGCATTTGGAAGTGAACATTTAGTGTTTTTTTCATATCCTGATTCACTCCTCTCCTGAAAAACCAGCAGAGCATGTCTCTGAACATGCCATTTGCCAAAACCCATCGCCCACAAATCCAGAACAGCTTCACCCTTGGCAAACACCGTTCCCTTGGAGTTTTCTGAAGAGCTGAGGTCTTGGAGGAGGCTTCATAGGGGAACAGGGTTTCAAGTATCAAAGGAGGGATTTAAAAAATACATAAGGCTGTGAAACTTGATGGGACCTGGAAGAAATTGAAGGAGCAAGTGTCTTAGCAGATCTTGGACCAGTGAAGCCAGATAAGACTCAAAACCAGTTAACAGAGGAGCCAGGAGTGACACCCAGCAGAAGATGCTGGTGACATGATCTCCTGCCCCAGATGAAGGGGTCCCCAGAGACCCCAAAAGCACATGCCCCCATGCCCAGCAGGCAGGAACTGACTGGGACCACAGCATCTGCCTTGGGCCAAACCTGCCCTTTATTTTCCTATGAACTCCACAGAACCATGGTGTGTTTGTGATTCCTGGGGCCCAGAACTGGAACAGGAGGCACGTTGCTGAAGAACAGATCCTTCTTCAAGACTCAGCTCCAATACCAGGCTGAAAACCTGGCATACATCTGCATTCAGCAGGGATTATTAAATCAAGTGAAAGAACATTTCAGGATTTTCTTCAGTTGATTATTTAGGAACTTAGTTGTAATAAGCTTCCTTCTCAAGAAAAGTTTCAATTATACTCATGCACAAAGTAGAAAAAAAAATTAATACAGTGTTAAGACAGCTCAGGAGTGAGAGCAGCATGTACAGGCTGAGCTGCTCTGGTTTTGCTGCAGTTGCTGCTAGGTGAGAGAGCTTTCTGCAGCAGAGCAGCACCCCAGACATGGCTATTGCTAGAGGGGAAAAGGGGAAAAAAAGTTTTTCAATGGAAATCACAAAATTTGCAGAAAGCCACTGAAGTTATGGTAATAACTAGGTAATAGTAATTTTTCAAGGACAAAGTTGTGACATTTCCAGTGACAGCTGCAATCTTCCCCTTACAGACTGGCCTGGTGGATGCATGTTCCCTCTCCAGGAGATGTAACCGTGTTGTAGGACAGCCTTGGCAGGGTGGCTGTAGAGCTGCTGCTGCCACCAAGGTCACTCACACTGGATCCTCCCTAGGAGCTTTAAGTGATAGGAATTATTTCTCCTTAAAGGAGCACTTCTATGATTACAGTTTGCATAATTAAAAACAAAACAAAACAAAAAACCACCAATAAAACCAACTCTGGCACAGTAGAAACAAGGGACAGGTGAGACTTGCCCTCTGGCTTTGCAAGTTTCAGGCTGGCTTTGGCTGACCTGCTTTGCCTTCAGGCTCCTGCCTGCTTTCAGGCATTACACAGCAGTAGTGATTAATTACAACATGTTACAACTGAAAATTAAGTAGCTTCTGTTGGATTTGAGAGGTGTTATTCACCTAACACAATCAATTTGTGCAAGCCATGGGCTTGGGAACCAGCAGCAAAATGGTTCATAAAAATATTAAGGGTTTTGCTTCCCTGCTGTTGGAACTGAACTGGTACCAGGGTATTACCAACCCAGGGTAATTTTAGATCATTATGTTTTCAGGCAAAAAAAAGCTAATAGCTTTGGATCTTCAGTAGTCAATGTATTTTGGAAATAGTCTAACATATAGAGTCTTCCTGAAGACTCCACATCCAGACATGGATTTGGAATCAGTTTAACACATAGTGCTTTATGCAATTAGACCTACAGATGCCTAAGTGAGAATTGAAATCAGCGTTAACTTGATAGCTTTTGCTCAAGGCAGACCAATGTGAATGGGCACTGGGCAGACTTTCCTGCTAAGCTCTGCTGATCCCCATCAGTTCCTGAGGCACTGCTCCAAATGCAAACCCCTGTGATCTTTTTAGCAATTAGGCCTTCTCCAGCAAAAGCCTCCATGCCCAAATGGATTCAGAAATGAGACCCCCTCTCTGCACAAACTGTATCTCTGCAGGGCAAAGTATCTCCATATGGGGTATACTCCATCCCTGGAAGTGTTCTAGGTCAGGTGCCAGGGCTTTGAGCAACCTGGTCTAGTGGGAGGTGTCCATGGCAGGGGGGTTGGAACTAGATTTTTAAGGTCTCTTCCAACCCAAGCCATTCTATGATTCTATGAATGCAGTTTAACTTTCCTTCCACCACTTTGCACTCAGGTCCCTTATACAAACAGGTCCCTTTTATGAATCCAAATCCATAGGAGTGAAAAATTGAGTTGCCAAGCCACACTGAAAAAGTACCATTGACAATATAGTTAAGTAGCAACATCAGCAGCCTTTATCTGGAGTTAGTTTAATGGAGACTTTGCATGCAAATTGACAGCCATCCAGTTACATCAATTAGGAAATGCTCACCTTCACATCTAATACCAATTTAGGTCATCCAGAAAGCTTTTGAGAACTAGGAGGTTTTGAGGGGGTCCCTCAAAGCTGAGCTGACAAGCTATGTTTGCAATCATATCTTTTCATATGCTTCACAGTATACATGTGGTTATAACATTAGTATTCAAGAGCTAGAAGAGAAGAGCAGTGTGCTCCTTTGCTCTGTGCCAGAAAGGCTCCAGAAGAGCCTGGATTACTCTGGAAATGATGAAGTCCAGATCTGAGGGGTGCTGAACGTACGTCCAGCTATTCTAATACTGAGCATGGAGGTGGGCTGCAGCTCAGTCTCAGTCTGACATGACAAATCCTCAGCTAACACATGGACAAGAGCAGAACAGTGTCTCATGGCTCTTCTGCATCAAACCACACCACATCATCACATGCCTTTAATGCTTTTTGGATGGGCAACATCTGAAAATCCAAGAGGATTAAAGGACTACATAAAATGTCTCCTTTAAACACTGAGGTTTGCAAATGTGGCTCATTGCAGCTTCAAAGCTACCTATACCCCCAAAGCATCCTCTGTGATCTCAATAAACCACTGAATTTGCCAGCTACTCAGTAAAAGGGAATTTCTGATTTCCTCAAATCAAATTAGGGGGCTTGTCCAACTGTGTTGGACAGAAGAGCATGGGGACAGAGAGGTTTTTCCCCTAATCCTCTGTGATCTCAATAAACCACTGATTTTGTCAGCTACTCCATACAAGGGAATTTCTGATTTCCTCAAACCAAATTAGGGGGTTTGTCCAACTGTGTTGGACAGAAGAGCGTGGGGACAGAGAGGTTTTTCCCCTGTTGCTAATGAATTTTAGGTGCAGCTAGAAGAAATTGAGACACACAAGGGCATTGTGCCTCTTCGGGCACCACTCCTCTGGTGGAAGGCAGACTGGCATGGGGGGATAAGCAGCAGTTTCAGTTTCCCCACTTTGCTCCAGGGAAGTGTCTTCTGAGGAGCTGACTAAATCCACGGCTGCACATGTTGTCACCTTGGTAATCTACTGCTAGGAGCAGTTTCTGCCTTCAGTAGCTCTCAGAATGGGCACTGAAAGGCTGATGGGTTTTTAAAACACCTGGGAAATGTTCCTGAACCTCTCCTCTGTCTGAGGAAAGCCATGTCTGGGTAAGCACACATCACTGCTCCCAGGATCTGGAGGCTGAATTTCCTTCTTGGCACAGGTCGGATAAAGAGGCACAAGTGCTTTGTATGAAAAGCAGGTTATGAGTGATTTTTAAAGGAGTGATATGAAGACAAGCCTTACTGCTGTATCCAGGGAAGAAACAGAGGTGATTCCCTCCTTTCTTAGGACCTCCTCGCCTGTAGGACCCTGTGCAGTTTGGATGGGTCAGGCTGTAGCTCCTTCACGCCTGTGGAGAAGTTGAAGGAGGAATAATGCAACTACATATCCTTCATCAAGACTTTTGTCTCAAGACATGAAAGCTCACACCCTGAAACACACAGCAGTAGATTCTCAAGCTCACTAAAATGCTTCATGCCTCTTAATTTTCCCCTCATAAATGAATAACATGACCTTGGAGCACTGCTTTATAGTTTGGTTTTCTTTTTTTTTTTTTTGCTGTTTGAATTAAGGAACAGGTGTTGAGATGACTTGTTGTTGTTTTTCATAGTAAGAATTTGTGTGCTGAAAATTTAGGACATGCTTTCTAAAAGAAAAAACCTGTTACTGAGTTTCTAATTCACATTACGGTGTGACCAGGAAGGTGGGAGGCAGATGTTTGCTGCAGGAAGGTGCTGCAGCAGTCAGCTGGATGGGAAGGCCTTGCTCAGACCCTGAAAGGCTGCAGCACAGAAGTGACTCAAATTCCTCAACACTGACATGGTGTGATGGCACAAGCAGCAGCTCACTTCAGTGCTCCACCAGTTAATACTAGTTTTCCTGAATATTTCGTTTCTTTCATGATTAAACTCCCAGATAGGAAAGCATTGACAGCAAAATGGGCTTCTACCTGTTAACCCTGATTGTGACTCAGCCTCATCTCTTGGTTTTGCCCTGCTCTGTCCTTCAGCCCACCCCATCTTCTCCAATTTGCTTAAGGACTTATTCCTACAGCAGAAGAAACTGAGGATTCTGAAGGCAGAGAAAGCCTCATTCTGCAGTACATTGGCTGAGACAAATCAAAACTCTTCTCCAAGTTCAGGATGGTTTGTTACTGAGATTATGTGGTTTATTGGTAGCTGAAGGGTGTAAATGCCCACAAAGGAACTCCTGGAAACTCCAGCTAGTTTAAAAAGCCACAAAATTGTTCCCTTGTAATCACAATTAATTACAGAAAGATACTGTGCTAGGAGTTTACTACACCTGTGGCAAACAGGTCTATCAAGTAACAAGCTGCTAACTCAAAAAAACCATGCTCAAAACACAAGGTCAGTTATAGACAATGATTTACATTTTTCAATTTATTATTGTGACGGAAATTCAGAAAAGAAAAGTGGAAAAGTTCAGGAACCTGAAAGCTCTAATAAACTAATTGGGGCTCAGTGAATAAAACACTAATTTATAACAAAGTGGAAAAGTTTGATTTGACCTGATAAGATTCTTTGACATTTCCTTTAATTGTAATGGTATTATAATTAATAGAGTGGAAAAAATATAAGGTTATGCAATCATTTCCTTACTGGATATGCTGTCAAGGCTGTAACAAAAATCAAACAAGGCACAATAGCCTGGAGCAACCCAGCCACTGCTCAGGCACATGGCAGGGGCTGACAGCATGTCCCCAGGTCCTCAGCCTTCACAGCCACCCTATGGACCCCCCAGGCTCCATCAGCTACTTCTGTGCATTAACACATTTCTTGTGTATTTAGCCAAGGTGAAACAGCAGCTAAAATAGAACAGGTCAAATACGTGCCATGGATGAGATGGGAACAGTTCAGAGCATCAAACCCCACGTGGTCTGAATTACCACGCTGGAGAATCCACAGCCTCACTCTTGGACCAGCTTGTGTCTATTCAAATTAAGGATTTTATGCTTAATTTTTTAAGCACACACTCATTCTTATCTGCTTTCTGCCAAACTTTCCTCCTTCAGAACTGTTTGAGACTTTCCTACATGACATGGAGCCTGCAGTAGAAGTGACAAGAGAGGCTGGAGCTCACTAGCAGTGCTCTGCAGTTTATTTTGAGGGAGTTTTGCACAACTTTCCCCTACTGACAATGCCTGAAATGCACCTTGAATTTCCTGCAACTCTTTGGGTGTCTTATCTGGAGAGACACAAAGCAGAGAGAAGCTGAGGATGACTAGAAAATGGTAATCAAGTCCATGAACAATTTGCCAGCCTGCATATGCTGTAAGAAACTTTGGTATTTAAAAACCATGAGCAACTGAACTTCACCTGGATTAGGTTAAAAAACCCCATTTTTCAGATGTTTCCCTTCCATTTTTTGGCACTATGTTTGCAGCTGTGGGAATCATGTGGACAGTGGATAGCCCCTGGCTCTGCCACCCCATCAGGGGATGCTCCAGGTTCTGCACCTCTGCTTGTCCCCCCTAGGATCAGAAAAGCTGCACCAGACTCTCCTGCAATGTGCTGTGAGAGGGATGCTGAGAAGCCTGGCTGGGAACTGGCCCCTGTGTGTATCCAGGCTCCTACTAGTTTTACTGCACTGAGCAGCTGCTTATCAAGAACTGGAAGAAACTCATTTTGAAATTCAGGTTTTGAGGTATCCAAGACAAACTGTTCTTCATTTCTTAAACTCTTATGTCTCACGAGTTTTCATGGCTATTTTAAATCAATTGATCCCGATTTGAGTGACAGCTAAAGTCACTTGGGAGGTTTAATTTCAACAACATTTACTTGTTTTATCTCAGAAATGTCTGCAGCCATTGGGGAGGATTTACACTGCAGTCAGTGAAGGCTTGAATAAAACCTCCTGCTATTCAAAGGGTGCCAGACCATGCCATAACAAAACATAAGCCAGGGGTAGGGCTACAAGGGGAAAGTCCTCTGCAGTGAGCTGCAAGCTGCTTTTTCCTATCTGCTGCATTCCCATGGTTAGCTCATAAGCAGAGCTGAGATAGATACACAAGCTTTAAAGAAAAAAGAAAGAAAAAAGCAGTTTTCAAGAGGTCCCGTTGCTGATGCTCCCTGAGTCAACACTGAAGAGTGCTGCTCGCTCTCTGTGGGGACCTCTGACCAGTTTGTTGGTGCTGTAACATCCCAGTGCACAATGAAACCCCTGAGTACCTCACCTTGCAATTATAAAAACAAGAGTCCAGAACCCTGACTACTGATTTGTTTTTTCTTTCTTTGATACCCTTCATTTCTATTTGATCTACACCATGAAGAGCTGGGGAACGGCAGTCTGGAATTTTGGGGCAGCAGATGAAGTTGCCCCAGATTGAAGCATGCAAGGCTTTGCTCTTCTATACCAAGGGCTGTACCAGAGCACAGGACAGCTTTCAGCAGGGTGACATCTCACTCCTCTCCCACTCTATGTGGGGTTTTTTCCTGGCTAAAATGCACAGCACCCCATTACAGGGGTAATGTATGAAAGTGGGAACCTGTGGGCACTTTGTGAGGTGAGGGGAGAAGCGTTTCACTGCTGGTTTAGAAGCCTGCAAGCCTTGTGTGACCTTTGCCTCCTGTCCCCTGCCATGAATTATCCAACCTGCCACTGGAGCTGGAGGCTGCAGCACAGCCCTGCATTGGTCCCTAATGAAAGATGACCTCACGTCCGAGTATGTGGCACAAAAAAGCTCAAAAGTCCTTCAGGGGAAAAAAAAGGAAGATAAAAAGGCAGAAAGAGAGACATGCACAACAGGCACTACCTGCAAGCAGGGTCAGAGCTGCCACTCCTCCTGCTTCAGAAAAAGCTCTCCTGAAAAGGTGAAAAACATGTTTCTATATTTAACTCACTTGTCGAGTGGAAAATAAGCCCCTGACCCAGCCTTATTTACCCAGGACATGCTATTGAGGGAGTTTTTAATCCAAACAGTGCTGAAAATAGGGTGGATGATTAAATGCTGGCATAGCACCCCATTTGTCTCTCTAAAGGTTGAAAGTAATTTTCTGCATTTCATAATTGCTCTGTCTAACCCTTTCTGAGCATTTGCTCTTTCTCCTCCGGCCTCTGCTTTCTAAATAAAGCTCTGTATTGATTCTGGACTTTGTTTACTCCACATGAGCATCACTAAGGCAGGGAAACTGGTCAGCTGTGGTTCCCCCCTTATAATTTTTTTCAGTTTTGACTAAATATTCTGTAAGTACAGGATGGAAATGTAAGACTTGCTGCCTCACATGCAATGCTGGTACCTCTGCTCTGATCCAAACACAGACACCAAAAAATGGATCCTGGCAACCTTCTGCACAATGCAGCATTACACATCTCTAGAATAAAAGCCAAGCCAGACTCTAAGGTTGGCTGGGTCTGCAGCCAAAGCTCAGCTCCCCTGAACAGCAGCTATTGATAATACACTGCTGGTTTAAGATCATTGCTGATGGAGTCACTTGGTGTAGTCCTGGTGTGTCCAGCCAGGACACACCCCTGGGATCAAGCACACCCCACTGCAGCACCTCGGTCTGAGCTGTAAAGGGGTCTCTGATCTCAATTCCTGCAGTCCTGTCACCCAGAAGAGATCTTCCTAGCAGGTGACGTGCCAGCCTCAACTATGAGATTCCTTGTTCACAGTCATTTATGTCACAGCCTTGATGTTATTAAGTGGGGTTTCTTGTTGAACAGCAACAGTAAGCTTTAGCTGGTTCACACTTCTTTTCATAGGGAGCTCTCATGGGACCACTTTGGGCTCTGAGTTAAGGCTTTCCTAGCAGGGTAGGAGACAATCAGAGGAACAGTGCTAGAGCTCCCACGGTTCCCAAGCACCTGCTGTGGTTCTTGAGCTGAGTCTCTTTGGACTTCTCAGATCCATTTTTATTCCCTCCTCCCCAATGAGTCTGTACTTGGCCAACCTCCATATATGTATATACACAGCAAGCTTTACACAAACTCTGTCTATACAGTTCACCTAGTGATGGCAAGTTAACAGAAGTAGACTCTTTAAAAAAGAAAAAAAAAAGTGCTGCAAAGGCTTTAAGAGCTGAAACTACTGAAACATCCATTTATCCCCATATACTAATCTCTAACAAAGTCAAAAGCAGATGTTTTGGAAAAAAATACAAGACTATTGCAAACCTATAGTTATGCTGCTTCCAAATGCTCTGCCAGCCTCCAACTGTTTGCTGTTTATGGAGTTCATGGAAGGATGTCTCTGCAGCTTCTGCTGGAAAAAGCTGTGGGTGCAACCTATACCCCCCCTCACCACATTGCCATACAGATAGAGGCAGGTTTTGTGTCTCCCTGGTGTGACTGAGGAGGAATAAACACAACCTGGGCACCAGAGCGGGGGAACCAGAGAAGAGCTGAAGAGGGGCTGCACATCCATCAGGAATTGTAGGCTCCAGGCAAGCTGGATTGAACTGATCTTTTAATGGAAACCAATTATACACACAGCACACAGCACCAGGTTGCATAACCAAGTGGTAGTGGTCAGCTTTAGTACAGCTCTCCCACACTGATGCCCTTGAAAGACAACTGCCTGAGCAAGCTTCACTTCTGTGCTGGATGAGCTGGCATCTTACACGTACAGCCAGGATACTCCTTGTTGTTTGAATCACACAAAGCAAAGATGGGGTTTGCAGCTTCATCATTCATCCATCAACATCATCATCCGTTTTCATCCTTGGCCATGCGGGGATGTGCAGTTGCAGGGAGGAGCTTCTCTTTCATTTAGCATCCATGAAAAAGCACCTTCATCCAAAACACACTGAGCTCTTTTCCCTCCACTTCCTTTAAATGCCCCAGCAAAGTACAGGGTGTATCTGTCAGCGAGACCATCCCAGCAGTAATGAACCAAACACCTCCCAGACACGCCAGTGCAAGCCCCGAGATGCACCACAGCAACTGGACTGGCAAATTGCTGCTACCCCCGCATCAAAAGAGTGCTTTTAGCTTTCATATTAGAGCATCATAAAAGCTTTGCTTTATCATCTGGGTAATTAAAATACATGAAGCACAGAAATTTAACTGACAAACATCCAAATAAAACCTCTCAGCCAGTAACCAGCCTCAGGAGCAAGCAGTTTCTTATGCAAACCTGCAAAGCCCAGTGCTCGGAAGCATCTCCCCCAGCACTGCTTGGCTCTGGGGAGGTCACCTTCCCAGCCCTAATATCCCACAGCAGCAGGAGCTGGGTTTGTTGAAAGGTGAAAAGTGGTGCCACAGCCTAGCACAACGAGGGGGTAAAGTTATCTCATCTTCCTGCAGCAGGAAGGGCCCTGCAATTGTGACTGAATGGCAAAGAACACCCTCAAGATGCACTGACAGCTTTGACCATCTGTGTGAAACTCTTCCAAGCATCAAATGAAGAGTTTGGGCTTGGTTTTTTTTTTTCCCCCTTTAAATTGCAAGTTTAAATGAATACCATTTGTCAGCTTTTTTTCCAGTGCTGCACTGCTTTTAGTCACGACACCACCCAATGAATAACAGCACTGCAAATATTTGCTGTGTCTAACTAGTTTTTACATAATTCTTTAATTTCTTCACAGAAAGAAAGTGTTACTGGGGGTTCTGATAATGCCTATGATTAGACCTTTATACAAGCAGTTCAACAGCTTTCCAAAAATCAAGGTCTTCTGGACTCAGCTTTCTGTCAATAATGGAGACATTTCTATTAACAACACTTTTTTCCTTTCTGGCTAAAGCAGGGAAAGGATTTTTTTTTCCTCCTCCCCCTCTGCAGTGGCTTTATCTTCCAGTGGGGTAAATACACATCACTGAGCAATGGCAGCAAGGATTCATTGCACATGCTGGCCTCCCATTTTGCATTTCTGCCTGGCATCCCTCTCCCTGTTCAGTCCTAACTTGTAAATAGTTGTGTGCTGCAAAAAGCACCAGGAGACCTTGAATTAGCACACCATGAAAGTCAGGATTAGGAGGTGGTCATTAACAATAACTGCATGCCCCAAAAGCCTCTCATTTCATGGAGTGGGGAGAGATTATTTACACTGTAACATTTAGAATCCTGATATCCAAATGCCTCCTGGGTTTAAGATGTGGCCTTTAATTCCTGTTACCTTGCTGAAACCTTGTGTCAAGCCTGCGTGGACTCGGCTTGCATCAAAAATGAATCTCTTGTAGCTGCTGGAAGCCCATTTTTCCTGACTAGATTTATGTACCTGGGTAATGGGGTGTAATAGGAAGGTGGTTAGGATGCTCACGTCAGCTCAGATGAAAGGATTAGCACTTTAAAAGAGCAGATTAATCTTTGTGAGACCCAAACCCTGACTCCTGCCACAGAAACCTGCTGCACCTAAATGACTTCCTTTAACACATATAAAACTTAAGTGACTTAATTTATGGAACTAAAACCCATTAAAAAACCCAGACACGTGGTATGACTCAGACACAGACCTGTAGATCATCTCCACCAAACTGTGGACCTTGTGCTTAATTAGGCGTTGAGAACATGAAGCCATGTACAAGACACACTTCAGTGCCTTTCAGAAATACTGCAGCAATTTTTGTGGCTGGGCATTGCCCGGATGAGAGAGCACCAGAGCATCCCCTGCACCTGCCCCCCCTCCCTCCCCATCCACCAGGACATGGAGTAGTGACTCACTTGACCCTATGCTGAGCAATTTGATTTCTTAAATCCATTAGTAATTTCATTAACTTTGATGCTTTGGGGATTTTTTTTTTTTTTTTAAACTCACTCTAAAGCCAAGAAGGGCTTATGGAGAAGATAATTAGTCTCTACTCATACAGGAAGATGAATAGGCCAAAGGGGACCATTCTGATCCTCTTGTCTGATCTCTTGCCATCTCCCAACAAGGTCTGAGCAGTCTGCAGTAAATAAAGGCTAATCTGAAACTCCTAAGAACATCTGACCTAACAAGGCAGAACCTTGACAAGAGGTCACCTCCTTTCTAGCATAGATGCCTCAGGGGTGGGAGTCCATGTCAGACAAGCAGTCTCTACATTTTAATTAAACATATATATATATTAAGTAGGCTTGAAAGACCAACAGTTGGTATGCATCAAGTTCAGCTCCATAAATTATTTTCTTAAAAAGTGAATCCTAGCTACCACTGAATGGCTACAAAAAGGCAGGAACAGCAGGGGTCAAGGCCAGTCTGTTGATGCCACAGTTGTAGCTGAGAGCAGACAGACTCAGCTATTGTAAGTTCACTCTGGTAAATGTATTTCTGTCCCAGCCACTCCAGCAATTTTTCCTGTAGCAGTTTTCCAGACTAAGTCAGTGCACAAAGACCACTTTCTACATTGCTTCCTCCCTCCATCCCTCTACTTTTGGCACCATGCCTTGCTTATTTGCCTCTGATCTCAAAGCTTCCTCTTGCTTTCAGTGTTGTCCCCTCAACCTCTCCTCATGCCCCAGGCTGGGATTCTTTTAAATTATTTTTTTTTGCCATGCAATGCCCCTTTCCACCCAGCCCTTGTTTTCCAGCTGCCACCAAGGAAGCTCTGAAACCACAGGAGATATTCCCTGCTCTCATTTCCCAGTGTCAAGCTCAGAAGTACATTGCAAGAAGTATGAGCATCAAATGAACTTTACAGAGATCTTTTGCTTCCTAGGTTACAGCACGCTTGGTCAGGTAATTTAGCAGACAAAAACATATTCTTGAAAACACAAACCAGGCCAGAATTTCAAGCCAAAGAGCTAAACCTTGGCACTTTATAAACAATGGCAAAAGGGTTTAACAGTCAAAAGATTTTAGTGTTCAGGACACTTAAAATTCCTTGTTATAAAGCTATACTAAAGAAGCTATTACTTTTTTTTTTTTTTTTCTCTTTTGACTAAAATATATGCAGATTACTTCATGCTGCAAACTGAAATAAATACAGAGAACCTGTACTCTGCTTCAATGAGTTATTTGATAAATCATATCAGATGGCCAACCCCACACTCAGATAGATTGCTCCAGCCCTGACCCCGGAGCGTGCTTGCAGTAGAAACTGCAGATAATTCAATGATTCTTTGTGCTGGCTCAGCTCAAGGCTTCTCTTGAGCAAAAGAGCTCAGCTCTATGAAATTTGCATCCCAATAAAATAACCCTGTGATATAAATAATGCCCATTTGCTTTTGGCTGGAGCCAACGTGGTCATTAATCTCAGTACCTCAGGATGGACTCGGTCTGGCTCACCTCAGAGGAAAGGTCACAGCTTTGTCAGCTTTGCTCCTCAGCCTCCTCTCATTAAATTTCCATTTAGGTGCTGCATACTTTGCTCATTAAGAAGCAAGGAGTTTTAGGATCAGGTTAATATTTGCCAGGGCAAACAGCATGACTGAGAGGCTCCAGAAATGGGACTGATGTACATCCCCCAGAGTATAACACTGCCAAACAGTTCAGGTCAGTTGGCCATCTAGTGGGAGCTGATACAAGAAGAATTTTTTTAGATCTGGTGAGTAGTGGCTGTTATTTTAGGGTTGGGTGAAGAAAGGAAGTTGTACTTGGGTATTTGACCTGGCTAAAGCAAACCTGTCTCGTTAGGTACCATTTTGGGGGGGTCCAAATCTTCTTCCTCATGAACCCTGAGCTAGAAATTCAGCCACAAACAGTGAGACAGGAGAGGAAGAGTCTGAAAAGACACCAGCCAGAAAACAGTGGGAAAGATACATCCTTGTTATTAGCCAAAGCACATGCAGGAGATATCCAAAATAAAACATTATACACATTTTTCTTCCTCCTGAGAAGAAGAGAGAAGGTATCACATGCTAGAAGCACGAGTCACATTACCAGCAGTAGAGAGGGACAGTTGATACCTCAGATGATTACATTTCTCTCACCACCACATATGTTCAGCAGAGATGAAAAATTCATTTCATGATGAAAATCCTTTGTCAAGCTCTCTCCCTTGCAGAGCGAGTGCTATAACCCAATCTGCTTAGCACAGTGCTTGCCTTAAAGTGACCACAGGAGATGGCCCTTGATGTGACTTATAGTCTGCAAGCAGAATAGCACACAAACCGTGTTGTTCCAATTAACTTTTCCTTGCCCCTGGTTAAGATTCATTATTTTTGATCAAAGGGATAAAACTGAGCCTTCAGAACTGCAACCTTCCCACCACACACATCCCATCACACTGTCACCAGTGGCACAGGCAATACCAGGAAAGCCAAGATGAAACAACTGGAGAGTGATTCAGGCTGGCTTCAACAGTTATCACTGTGAGACCAGTTTGCTCAGCCCCAAGCTTTGTGGTCTTTTCTTCCTGCTCGGCACAGCTTTGTATCTGCTGGAGATTCTCTCAGTTCATGGTAATTTGGCATTCATAAGACACTAACTTCATGAATTCGCTGCTGCTGCTGGCAGGTAAAAACACATTTTGCTTTGCAGCTGTTCTCTGTGCATCTGCTAAAGTGCTCAGAAGCCACAGGGAGGGAGGAGAAGCATGAAAAACTACATTTCATCCTTTGTTAGCACTGCAGTGGGCCAAATCCACAGCAGGTGCAAGTAAGCATCAGATCCTCCACCTTCTTACCCCACCTGCTTTGCACTTTGGTCACTCAAGTCAGCCAAAACTTATCATGAATATGTTATTTTAGGTTGCCCATGAAAATTCTCCACATTAAAAAAAACAAATAGAGATTTTTTTTTTCACCCTATTAACCATTGAGGAGGGCTTTGAGCTTCCCAGTGCTCCATGCACTCAGCCTGCTCTACACTCCTTCACCACTCAGGGCAGCTGATCTGTGTGAGCTCCTCTCATTTTTCCAGGTATAGCACCATAAAGACACATGAACTCATGATACCAAATCTGCACCCTTCCCCTCCTCTTCACAGCCACCCCCCTGGCACGTTTTTGCTCCTGGCCCAACATGATGGTAGAGCCAGTTTATCAAGACTCCTGTGACATGGGAGGAGGTGCTCAGGGCTAGAACTGCCACTGCATGCTTATTTTATGGCATAATGGGCAAGTCCAAGGTACTGAGGGTGAGGAGAGGGAAAAGCAAGCACTTACCCAGCCATTTACTGCACACCACACTCTGAGCAGTCACCTCCCCAAGGTGGCATTGAAGTAGAAAATCATGTAAGAAGCAGGCAGTGAAATGGGGAAGCAACTCACTCATTATCTCTGAGCCTGAAGATCCTTTACAAAACTCCTCCTTGGAGCAGCAAGCCACGCTCCCCCAGGACTGTGCTGATGGTGGGCTTTGCAGGGAGGACTGGGAAGCTCAAGCTCTCCCATGGCATTAGCTAGAACAGGCCACCACCTTTAACCTCATCACCCTCCCAGAAACAGGGTTGGATCATTAGCTCTAGGGCTGCATTCAGAAACCATGAAGCATGTTGAAGTGTAGCTGGAAGAGATGGGGAAAGGAACAACAAACGTGTCTCTGCAGTTTTCTTGGAAGTAAACAGCCTAGGAGAGAGAATGCCCCATACCATCCCCACACCATCCAGCTGTGCTACTGGAGGAGCATTTCTACCCCCTCTTTGTATCCCTTCTCCCCACATCCATTAGCAGCATCACCTGGGAAAGCCAGATCCCCCACCTGGAGCAGGTGAGGACTGTGCTTTCCCCAGCAGCAGCACGGACCCAGCTGACAGCATTTACACGTGAGACACATCCAGATCTCTACAGAGACAGAATTTTAGCAGAAGAAACAACAATTACAAAATGAGTATTTTATGTTTGACTAAGGCTGATGGTGCCAGGAGGAAGGTGACTCAGATGCATCTACACTTTTCTCCTCAGAGCTCCCGCCTGCGTCATCCTGCATCAGCCACCAAACCAGCTCCACTTTGCTCCTGCAGAAACCTGTTTTTCATGCCCTTGTTTCCTGCCTGATGATTTTTTGTGTAGGTGGCAGCTGGAAGTCTATGGCATAACACCGTAGGGCCTGGCTGATGAGTTCACTTATGTTGGAACTGGTATTTATGACACTGGGGAGATGGGCAGTGGATCCCTCTGGTTTAGCCTGAGTAGCTTTTTTTCAGCTTGCATTCCAAAATGATTGAAGGAAACAGCTCTAAGGGATTTCTAAAATAAATAAATAAAAAAAAAAGATGCCAGCAAATTAACAGTGGCTTTAAGTTCATGCCTTGTTATTTCCAAAGGGTGAAACCTCTGTGTCAAACCCTTAGGCTACCTTGGGCTCATCACTTGTGCTTCCTGTGTTTCTCATTGTCCCTCAGAAACATACTATGAAAGTATAATTGATGCACCAAACCAAAATTTGCCTCGATCTTTGTTCCTTCATCATCTTTCAGGTATTTTCTATCAAAATGAAATTTAAGCAGAAAGTGCTTTGGGAGATGCTTTGCAGCCCCTCCTTCCCCAAAGGCCCAATCTGCTTTAATTAGGAAGATACTCAAAGCACAAGATTTGGATGCAACTAGTGAGACTCATGTTTCAGAAGGGCCATAACTGGGCTGATAAAGACATCCCACTTTCAATCAGGCTACTGGGACTTAGAAAGATATTTGAAAGCTGTTGACATCCAATTCTAGTAGTGGAAAATAAAATGTTGTTAGACGTGCCTGCTCTCAAAATCAACTTTGCCTGGATCCATCTGGCCTTCAGTGTGGGCTCTTTACTGCTTTTTGCTCAAGATCAACTCAAATCCTGTATATTTAAATTCCCATAAGACAAAGTGTAGCTGATGGACATCAAATGCAATCCTCCCTATAAAAAAAGATGGGGACAATCTTTTGAGGAGGGCCTGTTGTGATAGGACAAGGGGTGATGGTTTTAAACTAAAAGGGAGAAGATTTAGACTGGAGAGAAGAATTTTTTTACAATGAGGGTGGTGAAACACTCACCCAGGTTGCCCAGAGAAGTGATAGATGCCCCAACTCTGGAAACATTCCAGGTTAGGTTGGACAGGGCTCTGAGCAACCTGCTTTAGTTGCAGATGTCCCTGCTCACTGCAGGGTGGTTGGACTGGATGACTTTTCAAGTTCCTTCCTAACCCAAACTATTCTATGATTCTGTGCTTCCCAAAGTGCTGCTTATGCCTCTGCTTCCAGGTAAAACCTCAGGCAAGAGGTGGCAGTTTCCTCAGTGGGTTTTCATGCCCTCTTTGTGATGATGTGCAGGTGATGGCATGCATGGTATGGCTCCATTTTAACAGTCAGTCCCAAGGCAGGGCTGTGATGAGGACACAGTCAAGCTCTCTCTTCCTTGTAGGAATATAGGACAAGGTCTGGGCAGCACCATGGGGAAAGCTGATGCAGCCTTGCTCTGCTCATAGGCTTAATGACACAATACTTTATACACAGCAGGAAGCTTTGGCTGAGAAGTCAGCACTACCAAGGCCTGAGGGAACAGGTTCATGCTGACAGATACCCAGGCTTAAGCCTCACTCTCTAATAGGATTAGCAGACAGGCATTTGTTTCACTGGCCCAATTAGGAACCCCAATGATGGGGTTTATTAGCAGCCTTCAGAGAGCTTCAGCCAAAAGCAAAGAGCCTCCACCCTCCCAATCTCACTTCATATCACCTCCCATTATGGTTAAATGCAAAACTTTAAGAATGAAAATAAATTCTTGTCTCTCTCCAGTCAGCCTGTCCTGCAGGAGACAAGGAGCAAGACTGAGAGGAGGAACCCTCTGGCCTCAGATGTTTTGGAGAAGGTCGTATGCCTACAAAAATATCTCCTTTTCTAACTGAAATTTGAGCTAGCAGAATCACACAAAAGGTTTAATTTTGTTTGTCCTTTCCTCAGTTTGAGCTCATTTCTAACATTAATGGGTTCTTAACAGTAGTGTGGTTGGAAAGGTGGATGGATATGTCCCACCAGTAGACCTGAAGAGCTGCTGGTAGGCCCTTCTCAGCCAAGAGCACCAGTCACCCCTGGGTGCTCTGCTGGGCCCATGGAGTCTTCTGGTTTTGGGGGTTTGGTGGCTTAGTTTTTTTTCTCAGACCCTCCTATTTTTTCCACATTTCCAAAAGGTTTTTTTTCCCCAGTTTTGCTCACACTTCCTTCTGAGAGGGACTTGCTTCTGCCTCTTCTTATATCTAAACTACAAAAGACTCATAGGAATGTAATTACTGTTGAGAGCTCAATGCTTCCACCAAATGTGGTTACACTGGCCAAAGGATGGAGAACTAAAAACTTCTGGAGTAGAAAAGGAGGATCTGACAGGCAGAAAGGCAGGAGAACCTTATGTTAGAAGCCCTTTTTTTTTTTTTTCCCCAGGAAATAAGACTTTAAAATATATATTTTTCTAAAGTATGTATTAAACACTACCCTACCAATGAGAACAAACTCCATTCCACCCTTCCCTGGATGCTGGGGCTCAGGGAGAGGGTCAATGAAGTCTTTTTTTAGCTACAATGGTTGTGGGTAGACAAAAAGAGGTTTCTAAAGTGTGTTGATTTCTGCTGTAGGTAGATAAATGTATAACTAAATAAGTGACAGATTAGCCCAGCACGTTGCAAGTGGCAATATGGGTAATTTCCTTGCTAATTGCATCATTAGCTAATCTGCCCTCAAATTAAAGGACTTGTGATCAAATTATTACTCCAACAATCAGGGATGTGTTCTTTTTCCACCTCTGCAGAACAGGTCTTTTGCCTTCTCTTTGCCTCTGCTTTCCCATATACAGAGGTGATAATTTGTTTGGTTTTTGGTTTTTTTTTCTAAGAAAATAGGACATTAACTTCAGGAAAACATTTTTTTTTTTTTTTGGATGTAAGGTATTGCATCAGAACAAAATATCTGTGGGAATTAAATAAGAGAAATGTCAAGACTTATGTGCTATTTTTCTTCTTCCAAAGGACAATGACTCCTCAGCTCCTTTTTTTTTTTTTATAGTTTATAAATAGGGTTTGGAAGCTCATTGAGCATGAGTGGAGTCATCATTCTAATATTGCTCTGCTGTGCCAAGCTAACATGCTGGTAAATTAAAACCCCTTTTATCAGTACAGGGGAGGGATCTGCCAGTGAGTTATCTCCCCTTCACTTTGTAGGACAGATGGAAAAGGGCAGCCTGCCACAGAGGATGGCTCTTGCTCTTTAAAATTCTAAAGTGACCTGTCACCAATGTTTTTTTTTTTTCTTATTTGCTCTAAATTTTGTGTTAGCTTCTTGACCTCATTAGAAGACTCCAAGGCCTGGCGTGGGACTGATATTGGTAAAAAAATTGAACCAGACCCAAGGAGTATTAAATCAAACCAATACAGTCACAGAAAAGCCCATGATGCAGGTAAAAATGAAGGTAACTTGGCTGCTGGCATTTGGCTGTGAGGAAGCCAGCAGAGTTGCAGTGATGCAGCTGTTACTGCAGGCTGCTTTGGAGAAGGCCAAGAGACCAGGGATTCATTTTCCCTTTTTCATCCACGTGACTTCTCCTCCTGGGTAACACCAGCCATTGCTCCTGGCCCAGACACATGTAAGGCATCCAGCAAGATCAGCCATCTCTGAAGGAAGGAGCAGCAAGGAGCCCACACAAGGAGGGAATGGGGCAGCAAGAGCTGATGAGCCAATGCAGCCAGGGCCAAAGGGTGCAGATGACCCACTTGCTTCCTTTCCAGCATCTTATCTGCCCACTATGCCCATGAAATGGTTCAGCAACAGGCAAGCTGGGATCAGCCCCAGTTACTTTCAGCTGGTGTCATCACAGTAGCTCTGAGTTGCCCCAGGAGGAGCTCCCATGCCAAGCCTTAATCCTGCAGCCAGGAGTAAAGCCTTTTCCTTCCTAAAAATTCACCAAGCAACAAGGTAAGGAGATTTTTCCTGTGGTTTATCATTGGAACTTGGCCATGACCAACCTGCTCTTCTCATGCTGCATATGGATAGAGGGGATTGCTGCACACAGATCCCCCGTGGCCTATCCTTATCTTCAAGAGCACATCTGTGCTGAACATGCCCAGGGCCTGAGCATTATCTGGGGATCATCCAAGGCTGGTTTTGTGCTGATCACACTCCCTGGCATGGATTTAGCTTGTGCCAACTCACTCTTGGACTGTGGTCAAACACAGGTAAGGCCATCTGAGGTGAAGAGGTCTCAGCTGCTTGCCCTCAGGGCTAGTGAGCAGTGCTGGCTTGCTGTTATTTACTGGTGTAGCTGCACTCTCAGGTCAAGGCAAAGGCTGTTTAAAATGTCAAACAGGCTAATTAATGCAGATTTTCAGAAGCACTGAGCCCTCATTACTCCAGAGAAAATTGTGGAGAACTTCAACTGCTCAGTGCCCCTAGAAACTGGGTATCTAAACACTTGCATGACAGTTGTCAACACCAACGGCACCTCCCAAGTGCATCCTGACCTCACAGAGCTGGTTAAAGGGCTGCTTACCTTCTGTGATTGCTTCTTTCAGTGAAGCAATGGCAGTGAGTGGTCTGGGCTCAGCACTGAAGGGTGCTTGGCAGTGTCAGGAGCCAGCTCTTTCAGAGCTGAGCATCTCCTCGGGACACGTTAGGGCCACTGCAGCAGCACAGCAGAGAAAAAAACCACAGCCATGCACCCGTCAGCTGGAAAAGCAGGGACAATTTGTCACAAAAACCCTTCTTTGCTGTGCCACTCAGGTGTGCCTGGGAGGATAGAGAGCAGCAAGGGAGTAAACACAGAAAAAGTCATTGACAGACCATGAAAAAAGCACCAGTTCCTGCTCCACAGCTCTCGCCAACTGAGCCCTCTCAAGTACAGACTTTCATCTCTGTTTTTTTTCAGACTGGTGTTTTATTTCTCCTCCACCACCAGTAGCAATAAGCACAGATGAACTAGCAGAGCCTGCACAGGCCCCTGTTAACCAGCTGGTGCCCATGGGAAGTTTCCAGTTCCAACGTCTGCTTCTAGGGTTCTTACACAGATAGTCTTGGTACTGCAAGCCCATAAACACCTCTTCCTTGAAAAATGCCTCCCAGCTCCCTTTCTTAGTGCCCAACCTTTTACTTGTAGCTCATGGAGGAAATTCTTTGCCTCAGGTCTGTTCAGGCCACTTGAGGAGTTCTGGGTTCTTCACTCATCGAGTGCTGTGGCTGGGCTGGGTGTCTGCCTTGGAGGGGCTGACACCACTGCAGCATGAACTGTATTTGGCAGCCTGTGCTGTGCTGCTCCCAGAGCACTGACATGTTTCTATCCACCACTGCTCAAAAGTTAAAAGCTTGTCATAACATGTCAGGTGGCAATGCTGAAATACGAGTTTGATGAGACAACTTTCAGTCCACTGCAGACAGGCTGCTCTGGATGCTCAGGAGATGGAGAATCAGCATCTGAGCTATGAAAAAAAGGTTTCATCTGCTATGGTAGGATCTCTCTCCTTCTTCTTGGTAGAGGAATGCCCCAGAGAATGGAAACCAGTTGGAAATTTAGAGAAATGGCTATTTTAAAAACTGTAACCACTCCATTTGCTGGAAACTTGAAAGAAACTCTGAAATCAGTACAGGAAAAAAAAACACAACAGTTTGCTTAGTGCTAGTAGTGATAGGCCAGAACATGGGGCAATGGTATTTCTCAGTGCCAAAATACTGTGGTCCAAACACAGATCCCTTAATATTTGGGAAGGGCTGAATCTGGCACACAAATGATGAGTGCACACTGGTTCAGAACAACATTGCTTTTGAATTCTGGCCTCTGGGGTCTCTCATAGGATGGGAAATTGCATGCAAGTGAGCAAGGTGGCTGCTATGGACCTTACAGCAAATGGGAAAGGAAGTCTTAAGAGGAGAATCAAGGTTGAGACACCTTGAGCTGTATCACCTCTGCTGGCACTTTCACCTTCACAACCTTTCCAGGGCAGATGGAAATGGGAGGGAGATGTTGGTGCACATGAAGGGTGAGAGGAATGAGGACCCTGTCCAAGGCTTTATTCTGTATGATGTATTGCCTGTGATCTTGGGATGATGTGGTGCTTTCAGTTATTCTCTGAGGAAACTGGGAAAAAAAAGGGTAAATAAAGAAAATACTATAGTGTTAAATGCACTGCAGATCAAGAATTGCTTCAGTGGCACAGCCCAAATATGTGCCCTCTATAGATTATCCCAGTTTCACATCCTCTAGGCAACTTGTCTACATACCAGCACTAGCAAGAAAAACTCCTGTCAAAAGCTCTTTTTGCTATCTTTCTCCTCTGAGTGTCCAACTCTTTTTGCTAAATCTCCACAGTCTGGAGCTCAAATTACCATTTCTGACCAGTGCAGAAAAAAAGAGTGATGAAATATTCATGAGCTGTTCATACTTTTCATCTTTCAGAAGCATCAGCCAGCACTAAATTTGCATTATCTAACCAAATAAGACATTTCAAGAGGAAAAACACTTTATATAGTGATATTAAAAAACTTTTATATATCGAAGTAAACCCAGCAAGTTTCTGCCCTTACTTCTGCAGAGTCACATGTTCTTTGAAAAGCATCCTACTAAATTTTCTGAGGATGTGTAAATGTGTCATCTGGACCACGGGAAATCAAGCAGGGTTAAAGCACTGAACAAAACTGTGTTGAAGTTAACAACCCTAAGGTTCATAAACCTTGCAATAGAAGCTTGCAGAAACCTTTCAAGGCTCATCCTATAAAGCCCTATGGCACTTTGTTCTTCCCTCCCCAAATCTCCATCTGTCTGAGCCAGCA
>NW_008596763.1:112929-116393 GCF_000691845.1 Merops nubicus | reverse complement strand
AAATTTTGCATGGAAGCTTGCCAGAGAAAATAGCTACTTCATCTGGCTTTCAACTGCCATTAGCTTTAGAATGTTCTTCAAGGAATATGTTAAAAAGCTCTATTATTTTTAATCTGTGTCCTAAGTTAGAGATGGGCCATGTCTTGTCTCTTTACTTGGTATCTGCCTTATAAAAAAGGTCATTTATTTGTGCTTTAATAGTATAGTTGCAATTATTTTCCATCTGCATTCTGCCCTCCTCACCTTGTCTTGTAGTGAAAGCTGAAAATGCTCCTGCTTCCTGCAATGCTCAGGAGTTCTGTAGTTTAATTAAATCCATTAACACTCCTCTCTGAATTGTCCCAAACCTTCCAGATACAGCTGTCTCACAAGACTAAGTGGACTTGACCCTCAGCCTTTGGCATGGGTTAGACTTTGATATCCATGTTCACTTGCTGACACAAAGAGGAGCTTGTCACCATGACCTGGAGTCACAGTTGACCTCAGCTCCTGGTACCACAGTTTGCAAATAGCCTCTTTGAAATCTCTTCCTTCTCACAGCATAGCATAGCTGACATAATGTGCCCTTAAAGGCTTCCAAAAGAACTTCACTTAAATTTGGCACCTCGTACACTTGTTTTCATGAGAACAGAGAAATCTGGTGATGGGACAGCATTTTTTTTGCAAGCTCTTCTTTTCCTTGAGTAAGGTAGAAACAATCTCATACAGCATCCCTGTGAGCAGTGTGCTCAAAACACAGCATCTCTCTGCTTCTGCCAGGAGCTTGCCCGTGGCTCTCCCATCCTGGCCTCCACCATCTGTTGTTTGCAGCCAGTACCCCACCTCCCAGCATATAAATCTCTCTTTAATAGGTAAAGATGTTCACAGACACCTTCTACTGGAATGACACACCATTTAGTACGTATTCTTGGCATCCAAGCCTGTCTGGTATGTCACAAACACCCTTTAACCAAACATCCTCAAGGTCTGGCATGATTTTATTGTTTATTAGGATATTTTGGCAGGTTCCTCTAGAGTGTCTTGGTAGTCCAGATGAAGTTACAGGGACTGTGGTCTATCCCTGGAGTAGATCACATTCAGAAGACTTTCAAAAGTGAAATAAACTTAATGCTCACATGGTCAAATGTCTCATAACCCTGTTTGTTCCTATCTGCCCCTCATGCCACATATGGACATAAGGTTGTACAGGTCCTTTTCTAAAGAGCTTTTGTGAGGAACCCTACATAGAGTAGCCCTGAAGAGAATTTGGGCTATAGCCATGCAGCAACTGCTCCCAGGAGCAGAAGCTTATTGAATAGCTCAGCCCCCATGAGCTACAAGATGCCAAGGACTTGTGTGGAGTTTCTGGGGATCCAGGACCTTCTTTGGAGGGACTGTTGGCCAAGTTACTCTAATACACTCAAGGCCAGGATGATGCTGTCCTTGTATTGTAGGGCTGCATATAAATAACTGAGATTTTCTCTACTTTCTGAAGCTCACTTAAGTATCTTATTATGAGAAGAGGACACAGAATTGTGGGGAATTTGCAGAGAAATGCAGGAAAACAAGATGTGTCATTTCTAGGGTTTACCAAACCTGACATCGTCTCCTTAAATTTGTAGAGCAGTCATTTTCAGAACAATGGCTTTTAATTGCTGTTCTTTATTAATACAGCCGAGACTTTTCTTCCTAGATTTTTAATAGGTGGGATATGTCAGTTTTGATCTACATTTTAATAACAAGTAGACTATCCTTACAAATGAAAAGTGCCAAGGAGGGTATTTATGTGCTGCTGTTCTGCCTCGGGCGTTAATGAAGTATGATACTATGCAGCAGGCACACTTGTGTTACATATAATGATACAAATTGAATGTAATTAATATAATTATTTATGGTGTAACACAACTGCTGCACAAATAGTGTTCCTGACAGTAAATACTGTTGTTATGATAGGAAGGTACTGCTAATGCCACTAAGCATGACAATCTATTCTTGATAATATCATGTGAACCAAGGTAATAAATTGGGGATTTATCCCTCCTGCACGTTTCTGCCTATGTGAGCTGGGGTGTGTTTGGTAATAGAGTAACAAATAATCCTGCTGGAAAAACAGTCAAGAAAGCTGGAAGTTAACAAACCAAAAAAAAGTCCAAATACCTGCTGTGGAGAACAATCATTTTTGCAGCATTGCTTGATATGCAAGACCAACACAGGAGGTATGTAAAAAAAGCACCTCTTGCAAAGACATCTGCAAGGCAGAACCTCTGCCCCAGCCCCAGTGGTGGCAATGAACCCCCAGGAACAAGATGTAGACCTGCTGCCCCCCCAGGAGCATCCCAAGCCTTATTCCCTGCTGAAAGCCCAGCAGTGTGGAAAGCAGGACAGCTTTGGGTGTCACGTGCAACATGGAGCCTGGGGGCTTGGTCCTGCTGCTGGTTGAGCTTGCCCACCACACCTCTGCAAAATAAGCAGTTCTATCAGTGTGAGCAAGGGGTGCTCCACAAACCTCTGCCTGGACCAGAACATCCCGTGGGAGGGAAGAGGAAGGGCAGGCTGCCACTGCTTTGGTGGAAAGAGGAATTCCAGCTCCCCAAACACGAGATGGTTTGGCAGGTCTGCGAAATGCGAGCCACTGAACTGGAAAAACAGCAGAGAAATTATTCAGGGAAGTTGTGTGAGCTCCCAGATAAACTGCTGGTGCTCCCTGCAAACAGGGGGTTAGCAGCTCTCCTGTGATAGGCTTGGAGGAGAGATGGGGGCTAACCTAAGCCTCACCATTTGCTAAAGGAGAAATTGGAGAAATCACTCAAACGAGGCGGGGATTAAACTGGGACTGAGTTCTAGCGGGAGAGCTCAAGGAAATTGAGATTACAGTGATGGAGAGGAGGAGAAGATTAAAACTCAGGGCTGAGTGAGTAATGCACAACAAATGTATTCAAATGAATCTCTTCCATCGAGGCACTTCCAGGGCTCCCATCACCTTGCAATCTTTAATGCACTTACTCTGCTGGAAGGCAGGCAGTGCTGCTATTTCTATCCTTCACTCGGGGAATGGAAACAGGGGGAGATTAAGTATCTTCCTCAAGGTGACCCAAAATATCTGTTCCAGAGAATTTCAGGTCTTGGTGTAGCCAGGGGAACTTGCCTGTGAACAAAATGTCTCTCTTAAATGTACATTTGCTCCTCAGGTTTTTTTTTCCCTCCAGCTTCTAATTGTGGACTGCAGATCCCTGGGCTGGGACACTAAACAGCCCATAGCCAGCACCAGTATCTTCCCCAGGCTCCTCTTCTCTGCTCGTCCATACATCTGCTGAAGGCAGCATGAATTTCATTTGGGGCATCAAGAGACACATTTGGGCTGGTGTATTCGTGACTCTTTCAATGGCTGCAGCAGGACATGCAAATGGCAGAGCTGCCCTGAGTAATGACAGCGCTGAGACTGTGCTGGGGGAGGGAAGGAGATGCTGGGGGAGAGAAAGAGATGC